>NC_143014.1:186455423-186550423 GCF_055824585.1 Amblyomma mixtum | reverse complement strand
CACACACACACACACACACACACACACACACACACACACACACACACACACACACACACACACACACACACACACACACACACACACACACACACACACACACACACACACACACACACACACACACACACACACACACACACACACACACACACACACACACACACACACACACAGTCGAGCCATCCGTCTGTCCGTCCGTCCGTTTTCTCAGCTCTGAACAGGCATCGAAAAAATAAATGTCTAAAAAACAACGTATGTAGCTGTTCGAAACGTGCAGAATTACGCTTGGAGGATTAACATATTCAAGTACAGCTTTTTTTCCTAAGACAATTAACACATGAGTGGAATGGTTTTCCAGAGGTAATTGTCTCGGATACTCTGTCTTTTATCTCAGATGTGAGAAGTGTTCCGTTTGAATAAGCTTGACCTTTGCCTTTAATTTCTGCTGCATGCTATTCTTGATTTAATTTGCTTTCTTTTATGGGGGTGTGGCGACACACTCTTCCCATATTTCCGCGCAGCCTCCGCCTTGCTATCATCCGGCCCAGCGTAACACGGCTACATGCTGGACTGCATTACCGATAAAACACAGCGCCACTGTTGTGTCACCCGAGGCATGCGTCGCCGACAGTGGCTACAAAAACAAGCTGCCCGGCTGGGAAGGACGGCTTTTTCCTTCCGCTACCGAGACGAGCGCAGCGTTGGTATGCTCGTCTGCTGCCACCACTAATCGAATAAACAATTGCTACGTTTTTATATTGGGATTCGTCCTTCAGCAGAAACGACATCCCACATCTGGTGACCCGGACAACGAACAAGAACGCATCGCCATGAACGAGCAAGAGCAACAGCTTCCGGAACGGCACGGCCAACTCATTGCGTCCGTGCAGCAGCATCCCGCCGGCTCCGCCAAGGACGTCAAAACCTCGGCAGACGGCATCCCGCACGCTACACCGCACGACCTCAGGCGTGTCGCTGTCAAGCTTCCGCCGTTTTGGGCTTACTCGTTCGAGGTATGTTTCGCCTATATCGAAGCTCAGTTCTCCCTCGCACACATCACGAAAGACCGGACCCGCTACAATCATGTCGTCGCCCACCTAGATGCCCGCTACGCCAACGAGGTCTGGGATATCCTTGCCAACCCACCAACGGCCCACCTTTATGGACACCTCAAGATGGAACTCATCCGCCGCCGGTCACTCTCGGAAGACCAGAATGTGCGGCAACTACAGTCCGCAGAACTTGCCGAACGCAGCCTTCGCCGCTCCTCCACCACATGCGTGCTCTCGCGGGCAACAGGGCAGTCCAGGATTCCTTACTGCGAGCACTTTGACTTCAACGACTTCCACCGCACGTCCAGGCAAGTCTGCAGGCTCAACTGACGCTACCTCTCGACCAACTTGCCGAGATCGCTGATCGCGTCATCAAGGCCTCTTTGCCGCATTTGTCGCCCGCCGTCCAGGTTGTCGCCGAACCGCTGGACACCACAGAGCTTGCGCGCCACATCGACGATATGAATCGACAGCTCAGCTCCCTTCAACGACGCCTGGATCAACACTTGCCGACGCGCCACCCGCAAAGCCGTGACCGTAACACCACCCCGTCGCAGCAGCCTGGTAACGACGACCGGTGCTACTACCATCAACGCTTCGGGGACAGAGCACGACAATGTCGACCACCCTGCTCCACTGGACATCAGAGAAACGCCAACATCTCGTAGACACGGCTGCGAGCTGCCAACCTGGAGGCCGTCGCATCTTCGTCACCGACCAAATTACAAAGCAGCGCTTCCTTGCCGACAGCGCTTCCGACTTCTGCTGCTACCCAGGAGCCCATCTTCAAGGTACCCGTCCTCCTACGTCTTTCGAGCTCAGCGCGGCAAACCGGTCCACAATCAAGACTTACGGCTCGCTCCGCCTGCACGTCCAGTTTAAAAACCTACGCCGTGGCCTTCATTGGAATTTTCTCATCGCCGACGTCATCGAGCCAATAATCGGCTCAGACTTTTTGGCGCACTACAACCTCCTTCGGGACTGCCGCCACGACCGTCTCATCGACGCGACAACAGGGCATTCTTCGCCAGGACAGCGAACGACTACCCACCAGCCAAGCATCAAAGTACTCGGTGTCGAAAATCAATCACCGTACCACGCCATCCTCGGCAAATTTCCCGGTTTGACGCGCACTAGCGGGTTGAAACGTGATGTGCAGCACACCATGTGCACTACATCCGGACCACCCCAGGCCCGCCCGGTTTTCTGTCGCGCCCGTCGCCTTGCCCCGGACCGCATGCGCATAGCCAAAGCAGAGTTCGAAGTCCTGCTCCGTGAGGGAATCGCCCGCTGCTCCGACGGCCCATGGGCCTCGCCACGTCACCTTGTCCCGAAGAAGACCGAAGGCTGGCAGCCCTGTGGACAGGTACCCCGTTCACCACATACAGGACTTCGCCCATCGCATTTAGGGCTGCCACGTTTTCTCCGTGTTAGACTGGGTGAAATCCTACACGCAGATACCCGTCAACCCGGACGACGTCGCGAATACCGCAATCATTACCCCTTTCGGCTTGTTCGAGTTTCCCTTCATGAGCTTTGGCCTGAGGAACGCTGGACAAACTTTTCAACGCTCCATCGACGAAGTCGTCCGCGGCCTCGACTTCTGCTTCGTCTATCTTGACGACATATTGGTCTTTTCCCGTAACGCCGACGAACACCACACGCACCTTCGCCTACTTTTCCAACGCCTCGATGACTGCGGCCTACTTGTGAATGTCCCAAAGAGCACGCTCGGCGCTTCAGTCGTCAAATTCTTCGGCCATGAAGTTTCATCAGAGGGAATTCGACCTTTGCCTTAACGCATCTCAGACCTGCAAAATTACCGCAACCAACGACCGCTAAAGACCGTTTCTTCGCCGTTTCCTCGGCATGCTGAACTTTTCAAGCGCTTCTTGCCACATGCAGCCGACTACCAGGCTCCCCTTCATGATGACCTGGCTGGTCTACGAGGAAACCAACCCGTCACGTGGACACCAGCTTTAACGCAACTTTTCGAAGAATGCAAAGATGCTCTCTGCACCGCCACGCTCCTCTCCCATCCCGTGCCAGACGCTTCCTTAGGGTTCTTCACGGACGCCTCGAACTTCGCCGCCGGCGCCGCCCTTATGCAACGCGCAGACAACACCTGGCATCCCTTGGCGCTCTTCTCCAAGAAACTCTCAGCTCGCAAAACGACCGCTTCTACGGCAAGTTCCACCAACGAAACCACGACCCCCGCCCCGTCGAGTTCGCCAGCTTACTACAGAGAACTTCTGGCGATATACGAATCAGTTCAACACTTTCGCCACATTTTCGAAGCACACCACTGCACTATCTACACCGACCATAAACCTCTGACCTACGCCTTCTCTCAACGCCGCGACAAACTCCCGCCGGTACAGCAGAACCAGCTCTCGTTCATTGCCCAGTTTACCACCGCCATCCAACATGTCAGCCGGAAGGACAACGTGGTCACCGACGCGCTTTCACGTGTAGCAGCTGTCAGCTCCTCGCAGATAACAGCTCACGTCCTCGCCGAGGCTCATACTACCGCCGTCGAACTGCAAGAACTTCTTAAGGGCGAGTCCTCACTACAGCGGCAACAAATACCCATACCTGGATCGACAACGACTATATACTGCGACATGTCAACATTTGTTAGGTTGGGGCAACCAAAAGGAAATAAAAATAATATACCCCTGCCTGCACCGCTTACGCACAACAGGCTTAACCCAATTAGAAAATAAACGAATAGGCCCGTAGGCAAAACATATTTTTTCCACCCGTGGGTGGAAAAATAAAATAAAAGGGAAAATGCTACTGTAGCGACCCACAACCGGGGGAGCGGGCCCGGGGAGACTCCCCTGATCTCCCCTGGGAAGTAGCGGAAGGGATGGGCAAGTGGATGGGAAATTGGAAGTTGGGTTGGGTTATGGGATTTAGGTGGGATTGGGGACAGCCGGGATTTTGACCAGATTTGGTTTGATTTGATCCTGAGTTCCTTTTCAGGCCTCCTTGAAGGGCGAGCACTCAGTGCACCAATTGTGGGCCCTCGGCGTCGAGCGTACTCCCACACCACAGAGAACGTTTTGCCGGCGATCTCCGACCGTCCGAGACAGGGAAAATCCTACCGGGGCTCGACTAGGATCCCCTCCCCCAAGCCAGGTTCCGCCCCCCCCCCCCCCCCCCCCGACCATCCCACAGTACTAAGAGACGGATATTTCGCAGCACTCGTTCGGTACTTCGGCTCTTACTCCAGCAGTACTCGCACACGCAGCAGCCATCCTTTCACGGTTTTCGCTGCGTTCGGGCCCCCAACGAACGCCTCTGGTCATTTTATGTGAAACTCCAATTCATTCTCCCACACTGTCATGGTTGAAGTCTCAGTTGATGTCCGCGGCTATCATCACGTGCTACCACAAGGTATATCTGCACGGGCCCCATCAACCCAATGCGAAGCAGGCTTTACTGAGCCCGTCGAGGTATTTAGGAGCTTGATGCTCGCTGCGATTTCGCCAGTCTACTAACCGTTACTCAGATAGCCGCCGGGCTTTCCCGCATTTCGGAGCTTACTGGCCTCGCAGTTTGCTGCTACTTACTCCATCTCTTTTCGTGCTTTCAGGCCAAAGGCGACTTCCCCAAAACCTAAGCTTGGATCACCCAGCCGCATGCCCCCGCGAGGCACCGAGCTCTTCGTGATCGGAAACCAACGCGTCCGCGGCTGGGTGGTACGCCCTCGTACCGAGAGGGAACCGTGTGACTTTCAATTTTGCGAATTTTGGAACGACCTCGTCTGCCTGGGCGATCTCGTCGCTCGGCAAAACAGCTAAGTCGGAACCGCGTCTACCGAGGCGCAAGCACCAACGGCAAAACGACAAAGTCCCGACCGCGTCTACCGGGGCGACCACGCCAAAAGCACAAAGTCGTTCTAGTCACCAGTTCTGCTTTTGAGCCGGATTCCACGTGTCCAGTCCGTCTCCCTTCTCGGACCTGCCCTCCCACACAGGCAACGGGCATCGTGGGCGCGACACGCTCACAATGTCGCGGAAAGTCTGCTGAACCTTTCCTGGAGATTCGCAATCCCAAGAGTGGGTTCCGGCGGCTCCACTCAGCGCTGTGCGTTGCACCAAAACAAAACCTAGCAGCCGAAACCGCACCGGTCCGTATTTGGTGGCGGGGGGGGGGGGGGGGGGGGGGGGGGCACGGGCAGGCCGCACAGTCGGATTTCCCCCCCGCGACATGTCAACAGCACGAAGCAGGCTTTACGTGCCCCTTTCCCGTCGCCGTGGCCTCTTCAACCAGCTGCATAATCTCAGCCATCCAGGTATACGCGCCTCTACACGCCTCGTGGCCGACCGCTATGTCTGGCCCTCCATGCAGCGGGATTGTCGCACCTGGGCGCGCTCCTGCATTCAATGCCAGCGCGCTAAAGTCACCAGGCATGTCACTTCATGACTCGGAGCATTCCCCCAGCCCTCTGGTTGGTTTCAACACGTCCACCTTGATATCATAGGGCCCTTTTCCCCAGCTGGACCCTATCACTACTGCCTCACCGTCATCGATCGGTATACTCGATGGCCTGAGGCATGGCCCCTCGAGGGAATCACCGCTGAAGACGTCGCCTCGGCCTTCTTCGCTGGCTGGATTGCTCACTTCGGGCACCCTCGCCGCGTCACCACCGACCATGGCCGACAGTTCGAATCGCACCTTTTCAGGCTCCTCGGGCTGACCATCGGGTTCGAGCGCTCAAGCACCACCAGCTACCACCCCTACGCCAACGGGGTGATCGAGCGTTTCCACCGACAGTTCAAAAGCTGCCATCACGTGCCACCCGGACTAAGCCTGGCTCGAAGCCATTCCAGCCGTCGCCCTAAGTCTTCGCGCCACCTTCAAGCCGGACATTCAGGCTACACCCGCAGAGCTCGTCCACGGGGAACCACTCCGTCTCCCAGGCGAATTTCTTGCTGCACCGTCATCCACCACCCCGACGTCAGATCCCACCGATTTCGCCGCCCGGCGACGCACCATCACTGCTATCTGCCCGTCACCCGCAGCTCACCACTGTAAGACTGCCCCTTTCTTCTTCAAGGACCTGGCAACGTGCACGCACGAATACAGCGCCACTGCTGCGTCACCCGAGGCATGCCTCGCCGACAGTGGCTACAAAAACAGGCTGCCCGGCTGGGAAGGGCGGCTTTTTCCTTCCACTACCGAGACGAGCGTAGCGTTGGTATGCTCGTCCGCTGCCACCGCTAATTAATCGAATAAACAGTTGTTACGTTTTTATGCTGGGATTCGTCCTTCAGCAGAAACGACATCCCACAGGGGTTTAACGTCCCAAAGCGACTCGGGCTATGGGGCGCCGGAGTGATGGGGTTCGGAAATTTCTACCACCTGAGGTTCTTTAACGTACACTGACGTACCACAGTACACGGGCCTCTAGAATTTCACCTCCATCGTTCTAACCTTTGAGAAGCCTGCATAATGTTCCTATGTAATTATATACCTTAGCACTACTCAGATGCCACATGATGTTTAACACTGTTTCTGTTTTTTATTAAGTTTTAAATTCCAGTCTTTAACCTTTTTTTTTGCTTTTCTCACCCCACCGATGTAACCGCTTATGCTTTGTACAGGAGGGCACATTCCCCCTCAAGCCTCTTTTTGGCTTTTTTGTATGTGTCCTCCCTCCCTCTCCCCAACATCAGAATGTTGACATAAAGATTGATTGATTTAAATTCCCCAGCGGCGGCTGGGATCGGACCCGCGTATTTCTGGTCAGAAGCCGAGTGCCATAACTAGTAAGCCACCGCGGCGGCTGTCATGTTATTCCAGTTACTATATAGTGTGAGTGAAAGATGCAAACATCAGAGAAAATGGTTGGTTGGTTGGTTGGTTTATGGGGTTTAACGTCCCAAAGCAACTAAGGCTACGAGAGACGCCGTAGTGGAGGGCTCCGGAAATTTCGTCCACCTGGGGTTCTTTAACGTGCACTGACATCGCACAGTACACGGGCCTCTAGAATTTCTCCTCCAAAGAAATTCAGCCGCCGCGGCCGGGATCGAACCCGCGACTTTCGGGTCAGCAGCCGAGCACCATAACCACTGAGCCACCGCGGCGGCTCAGAGAAAATGCTTTTAGATGTCTCTTTTTTCAACTGTTTATTCCCAAATGACTTCATCATTCAGCGCCGTCAGTCTGTTTCACCTTGTCCTCTGTCCGTGTTCGTAAGCGCTGGTTTTTGTACGATGGATCACCACCAACTCGCCCAATCCTCAGTTCTTCTGCTGGACTTCATAGTGTCGTCCGTGCTCTAAGAATGTTTCTTTCCCTCTCCCTGAACTAATTCCTGTAAGGGGACTGTAGTTATGTGAATGAATAAATAAATAAATGAACACAGTCATCCAAGATACCGCTCTGTTTTCACGGCGCTGGCCCTCAGCGAGCAACGTGGGGTGTTTAAGTTGCATCAACTTCATTTTTGAAGCTTTAAACACTAAGCAACTGCAATAAAAGCAGCGAACACGCGCCTAATAAAAATTTTAATTTATGCTACAAGCTAGCTGCCGCATCAGTGCGTAATTTTTTATGGCCATGCCTAATTCCTTTGGAAATGAAGAATTGTGTAGAAATGACTTCGTTATTCAATCCATATTAAACACGCGCTGACTTTGTCACAACGTTAACCATGATTCTAGAAAATTGTTGAAAGTTGCGCCTTTCTTCCTCTGTTGAACACCTGCGATAAGATAAAACAAAGAGGAGGAATAAAAAGGAAATTAAAGGGAGATAATCTTGGAACGGAAAGCGGCAATCTTCATCTCTGAACCAGCTCAAAGAAATTCACCGTGACATATAATCGGCAGTCAGTGCCTTTAGAACCAGAATTGTTCTTAAGACGTAGTGTACACAACCATGCTGAACGAGTAGTTTGTGTTTAGAGCTAAACGACTAGAGGCTGCGGACAAACGCAGGTACCCTGCATGTTTACCGTATTTTTGACTACGCTGGCTGCAATTTTTTAGCTCCCTGTCTCCCTGTCTTTTCTGGATTGCCGATAATCTATCTTACGAAGCGCAGTAATTGCCCTCTCCATCATCGAAAATGCTTGTGCTGTCAAAAAGCTTGTGTCCAAAATCTGAACAGCGCGGAAAGGAGTAGTTGGGTGCCAGCTTGAATTAAGATCGGCTTCTTTCTCGGAACATAAGACTAGGCACTGAAGCCGGGCAGACGAAAGATGAATTAATGAATCTACATTATCTGCGCTAGCAACCCTATTTTCTCCAGTGCCATCGACTTACGGCAACGCAAAGAAGGCGGTGGCTTGAGTATAATGTTGTTAGGTTTTCTTTCTCTTTTTATTTGGAGCAAAAAAAAATAGTGAGATAGAGACGGGCAGATTGTGCATTGGCATGCGAGTTGTCCGTTTGTCGCAGTGCCAGTCAATACGGAGACCTTCAGGCGATTTCGGAGCCAATTTCAGAGTTCCGCGAAGATAAATACGCTTCTCGCAGAAGAAGGATTAGTTCAACCCGAGACGAAATACTAGCCGGGACCAGAGTCACAAATGCTTCGCCATTTTATTTCCTTTTCCGAACAAAATCACTCGCGCAGCACAGGCTTGCGAGTATTTAGCGCCGTGCGTAAAACAAAAACCCTGCGGCCGGTACAAAGTTTCGCTCCAAGTTCCTCGTATACGTAACGAAAGCCCTCTGCTGCCTCCCGTGTCGCTTTCTGGGAATCGGAAAGGAACTGTACGGAAGGGCGTTGGAAGGAACGCTTGCGAAGAGGGGAGGGTCTAAAATAGCCCCGGAGTCAGCCGCGCGTAAGTGATAAACGGCCTTCATGAGCCTTGCCGCGAGCCATTGATCAATTTTGGGGCTCGCGAACGAGCGCTTGAGTTGCGACTTCCAGTTGGCGGACGCCGCCGTTCTGGGGACCCCGTCCGATAGCGAAGTTCGCAAAGAGCAGATAAAACAAAAGCTGACCCGGCTGCCGGCTCGTCTGGCCTCGGAAGAAAAATAGGGGGGGGGGGGGGTCCCATTGAAAGATTCCGCGACAGCACGTCCGGAACTTGTTGCCTGTCATCGTGCCAATTCGCTTTCTCAGTCTCGATAGCCTGAAAAGTGATTGCTTCCGCGAACGCGTCCTATATTCACATATCTGGTGAATGATTGTGCTTATACCAGGCCGTAAAAGTGACGACGCTTGAATATATATAGAGGTTTGAAGACATGTGTAAAAGGAACATCCTACGGCGCCAGCCGCATTTATACAAATTCGGCTGCGCACTACACTCGTTCTTTGATGAATGTTCCGCCGCAGTTGCAGGCATAGTTTATTTCGCTAACCGTGTCTCTTACATATGGGAATTTTGGCTTCTGATTCAGACGGAGTGCTATAAAAAAAAGAAAACAGTGCCAAAGCGCCCATTCACACACAGACATGGAAAAGTGCGGCCAGCGGCAACCCTCAATAAACTTTCTAGGTACTGTTCTATACAGTTTCATTGCCTGCGCATTTCGAGATAACACCTCGCACGGAAGCGGCTCGTGAAGGCGTGGAGCAACTTCTCAAGCCGTGCCATCACATCCGCAATCAGTGGGTGTCGCGAAATAGGTTTTCTACCCAGTCTCGAAAGGTGAAGTAACGTGTCTTGTCATGGGTAACGCTGCATACTTTTTTGCTGGTACTTGCAGGCACACCGGGTAATTCTCGTCATCGTAAGCAGCACGACGTATTAACTCAAGCGCTACAGAGATGTATAAAGTTGGACACCGTGCTACGACGCCTCATTCGATGTTCGTCTTCTATGTTCCTATCCATAACGTGATGCAGTACGCTAGCACGAAGTTTTTCATCTTGTTGACGTCAAAAGTGTCATTGTGCTGAAATGATACATCGTGTTAGCGCAATATTTGGTGACACTATATGTGCGCAAAATATCGCTGCATTTCGCAAGTCCTAGGATTCACGTCACCGAGAGCAACGATTGCAATAAAACTTTCCCTTTGTGTGGTCTCTTATTAAGAATGAGCCTGTGCCTGAAGTTCTCTCATGGAACAAGGAAAAAATTATTCCGGCAAACCGAAAAAACAAAAGAAGAATCTGACGAATAATATACCTTCAAAAGGGACGACGACTACTCCATCTAAGAACACAGACAAATCTCATGATAGAACGGCATAAGTGAGAGGAAAGGGACAACGATATGTCTGGGATATGCAAGTGTAAGTACAGAAACGTGACAAAAAGTTCCTCGAAATAGGCGGGCGCATGTCAGCCCCCTCCTCTTCCCACCTTTAGCAAATTAGGGCGAGAGGGAAGGTTGCCTAACCCCTTCTCCACATGCTCTTCTTTGTATGCCTGTGTAGCTCATGACCGCTAGCTATTTAAGTGCAAATAAAGTCTGCTAATCCAATTCTTTCTATACTTACCGGCTTTACACAAAACCGCTTACATCCAGGTCAGGCGCACTTATTTGGTATGCAATGAAGTACACAGAGATATCCCGAGTTAGTACATCACGTCCCACGAAATGACAGCTTCTGCAACATATACGTCATGACTCATAAAAAGGAAGCAATGTCGAATGATTAGCGCGGAAAGGGAAAGCCTCAGCTATATTGTAACATTGCAACCTTACCTCTGAGAAACGTCATTACCTCTTCGTGCACCCCTTCTCTACACTCCTACCCGAGTTTACTAAACACTCCGACTGGTATCAGCATTTCGTCCCACCATAGCTGCCGCTAAGTTCGCATTGCCGTAAGGGGAAATGTCCAGTGAATTGTTCTAAGTGGAGGTGGATGCTTATGACCGAGTGTGAAATGCCGCTTATCGGGGCGACTCGAGCGTGCAGCGACTGCACTTGCTTTCTTAAGACTGTAAAATGGTTCATTTATATGACGTTTCCAACGCTTGCATCGACATATCCAGGGAGGCCCGGGCCCCAGCAGCTTTCAGCGGTGCGTCTGAATGTGTGAGCATTAGAAGCCCCATTTCACCGAACTTTTACCGCTGTTTGTCTGAAGCCTCGGGTCAACATCCTATAGTTTAAGGGGTGTTTGTCAGAGTTGTACAGGGTCAATCACACTGGGCGTGAACACGGCTCCGCGTGGTTGCGCACACGCGGAGCACCATTGCGACCGAGCCGGTAGCAAGCCTATGCAAATGGGCAGATGACGAAGTACCATGTACAGGTCCCTCTTCTCGTGCGCCACTCTGCACTGATTCATGAACGGGTTAGATACAATGGCACTCCGCACGTACGTGGTCACGCGAAGCTGTGTTGCTTGTGTGATTGACCCTGCACATGGAATCAGACATACCGTTTCATACTGGGGGGAGGGGGGGGGGGGGGGTTCAAAATGCTTGTATATTCATTCAGTATCACCCCACTAAGCACTATTATATGGCGCTTCACCATGTGTAATGTTAAGACAATGCATTACTAGACAACTCCGATTCCACAACAACACTTCATTTATCTTTTTTTAACGTATCAACCAGGTTCTGACTGTTTTTGTACTACTGAGCATCAAGATTATAGCTCCCACAATCTCTTGGGATTTAAATAGTGGCACGTCAACACACATAAGCAATGAAGCAATAGAAAACAGTCAGTTCGGAGCACATAGCTACTACATCATAACATGACACATCTAAGCAACAAAGAACTAGAAAAAAGGCAGTGAAGAACACAGCGCTAAGAGTGAGTGCCACTCCGGTTCAAACTCGTTCTGGGTATTGAATTCTTTTAGGTGTACAATCATTCCACAGAAATGGTCTTTAGCTGAAACAACAGATTCACAATGTCAGTCCATCATGCATGTTTTCTACAGGCTGTGTAATCCAATTAAAAATAACAGTCCGACTCTTAGAACTGAATGATGCGCGTCTAGTGAATGCAATGCTAGATGTCTAAGAAACATGTCTTCGTGATATGTACTGAGGCGTACATGAATAATTTAATTATGAGCATGTAAATTACAGATATCCCAATTAAACGGTTAGCGAAGTACGTTTCCGATGAATTTCCTTCGTGCATGGCGTGCGGTAGTAGCGCTATTATGCGGCACCCAATGAAATCCCAACACGCAATTACAGCGATCGTCGAGCAGATGGCGCGCGTCTAGTGAGTGCACAGATGTCTTAGAAACGTATCTTCGAGTTATATCCTGAGGCGTTCATGAATAATTTAATTATGAGCGTGTAAATTCCAGATGTTCTAGTTAAGCCTGTAGGGAAGTTTTCCGGAACGCACTCAACGTTAGAGACGCCAAGCCGCGTCTAGTTGCCCAATACACCACAGCTTTCGTTCTCTAACCAGTTTCCACAATATTCAAACCACAGCTATTTTTTTCCTCCCACGAAGACGTCCGGCTGATTAGCTTCTCTGCACCTCACGATCCCTCCCCTCTGTGTGGGTATGTGCCATTTTTTCGTTGGAACAACAACATATGAACAATGTCTGCCACAAACATGGAAGCATTTATGCTTTTTAATGTCTTGTTTAATTAAACATACGTTAGCGGCCAGTGTGGTTAAAAATATTATGTACCTCAAGCTTTGGGATATCGTTCTATTCATCGTGTACGCGTACGAACGCGCAGTATTAAAAGGGGGAAAGAAAGAACAGCACACGTCAAAACAACATGCGTCAAAACAGCGCACAGAAAACAGCGCAGCGACAAAACAGCATAGCGGCAATACACAGCTACAAAAATGCACAGGAAAAAAACAGCATGGTGGCTAAACAGCTCAAGAAAAAACGGCACGTGACAAAACAGCACGCCGGACAAAACGGTACAGCGCCAAAACACCAAAGCGAAAAAACAGCACGACGACAAAACAGCACAGCGAAGTACGGTGCAGCACTGCTTGAGAGGTTAACTATTATAGCCATAACCGCAAACGGTTATCACTTCGTATCCTTTCATTAATGTAATGCCGCCTTTCATTTCTGTGTGTGTGTTTTCCTGAGAATGTATTTGCTGTTGTTACTACATGAATTACTGGCTCTCTCTCATTCACGACGCTGATCATAAAGCGGCTAGCGCTGGGCGTCTAACTCTACTCCCTTTTGCTTCTGTTGTGGAAGGTTCATGGTTCATGTGGTTTCACGTCCCAAAGCGACTCAGGCTATGAGGGGCGCCGTAGTGAAGGGCTGCAGAAATTTCGACCACCTGGGGTTCTTTAACATGCACTGACATCGCACAGTACACGGGCCTCTAAAATTTCGCCTCCATCGAAATTCGACCGCCGCGGCCGAGATCGAACCAGCGTCTTCCGGCTCAGCAGCCGAGCGCCATAAGCACTGAGCCACCGCGGCGGCTTGTTCTGGAAGCTGCTCGCATTTCTCCCGAGCCGTGAAAATGTCCAACTCGGCCAACGCTTTAACCTACTGCAGCACCTCCGGTAAATGAGGCTAATATGCCATGGAAGAAAAGGGGCCTTGGGACTCCCAAGTGACCCGACGTGCTCGATATCTGGAGCGAAAACGGCTAGCTCGCCAAAACAGTCCTAGATTACGTGCGACGGAGGCAGCAGCAAAACAACCAAAGCGAGAACACTCATCGCTTGGGACTGGAAAAGCAGAAGCAAAGCGCCTTAGACGCGAAGGTCCTGCAGTTCGAGCCGCCGAGGCAGGTGCGAGGCAACGGAATAGGCAGGCCAAGGCAGCAGTCAAAATAGAGGCTCAACCAAAGCATCCACCAAAGAGTTTCTGAACAACCCGTCGGCTACAGCAACGCAGTAAGCGATCGGTTGTGGCTCAAGAACGATCGCTGTGTTATGGCTCTGCCCCAATAGCAGATAGTCTTGCTGGAGTTTCCCGGCAAGGATCCTCTCGATGTTCCGGCTATGTTAACGCTGGACCATTCGCGCTTCAACACCAGTAACCATCCACAGAGTATTTTCTTTTTATTGCTTTTCTCATGCGCTACAACTCATCATATTCTCACTCTCAAAATGCAATGCCTACTCGCATTTCCAATAACGATATACCAGCGATAATTGATGTTAATTGGTTTATTTTGCTCGCGACAAATGCCTAACTTATTTTTTGCTATTATTTGTCGATCCATGTAGACACATGTCGAAAGCATAGGCGTCTATATGCTGCGTGTTCCCTTGGGCACGGTCAAAACAGCGCTAAAAGAAACCTCAATGGGCCGACAATTGGCCTGATGATGGAGTGAGCGTACGACTGGCTCACAGCTCCCAACCTCTATCATGACATGGTGCAATTCAAATGACAAAATTAAGCTCGGCCAGACAGCACACCATTTACATACATTACGACGAAAATGTGAGGTAGAAAGATTTCCTGTGTTTTACCCACTAAAGAAGAATCATTAATGTGTTTTGCGCATCGAAGTTGAAGCGGAATAGCAAGAGAGAGCTTTCAAATTCAAACGGAAGCAGATGCTTTGAAGACTTGAGCAAAGACCATTATCTCGTTTCCCTCCCTTTTCTAGGAAGTACACTACGCGAGCGTTCACGAATGGCAGTGGAACCATTTTCTACTATGAAGCAGGTTCGCTGATGTCCTTAAAAAGTCATGCAAGCACAATTCAACAGCGAACGCATAAAGGTCGATCACGAAGCTCCTTAGCATATCTGTATACCTGTATATCCCTAAGAGCACCTCGGTGAAACGAAAACAGGTATACGATTTTTTTTTTAAACCTTAGCAACCAAAATTGATCAACTTGTTTCAGACAAGGAAGCAGAGATGTACACATCGACAATGTACGCGTTAAGCCTGGCCCGCATGGAGCATTTTTCGCACACCGCGTCGCCGGTGCGCTCCGCCGTCCCCGCTCCCGAGGCGCGAGAGCTATCGGCGTCCGATTCATGCGAGCAACCGCGCGGCGGAGATGGACGCGCGCTCCTCATGCCGTGTCTTTTCATGCGGTCGCCTTTCAAGCGACGTTACCTCCATTGCTTTCGTTCGTCCTAGTAAGTTTAACTATGTTAAAACCCTACCATTTACGACACGAAAAAGAGCATGATAAGCCAGCATTGGAAAGCCACCGGTTAAGTAACGAGACAAGCCAACGTTCACGCAATCCTGCTATCATATGCTTTTAAAAATGTCAAAAATTCGGTCATTTTTTATGGGTGCTTCTTGCGCCCGTGATGATGCAAGCTCGGCGCCGCGGGCGAGTGCGTTTCATGCGCGGGAAACGCTCCTTGCAAGCCAGGCTTTAAGTTTCACACAGTTGCCTGCACAAATGCTTGCAGTGTCGAGACAATCTCATCCTCCACTTTTTCTTCCCGCTGGTAAACTTTGTCGAAATTTGTGCATTTCACCTGGCTTGCAGAGAAGAGGCTTCCTTCGATTGCCTAAACCAGAATGCCTCTCCGAAAGAACAGTGCCGGGCCCAGCAAGATAGACTTTAGGGTTTCGGGGTCCCGATCGAGACTCCAATCCACCGTCTGCCATGTGTTGGACGTTCTGCTAGAGAATCTCTCTGTTTTGCCCGTGAGCATTTATGTGTTTTAAAAGGAACGCATGCGCGGTTTTAGTTATCTCCAACTACGGCGTTTATACGGCAGGAAGTCATAGTACGCCCTCAGAATGTAGAAACAAACACGTTCGAATGAGATATGTTCCCTGAGCTCTCGACAGCGTTTTGCCGGGGGTGAACAAACGAGAAGCTTTTCTTACCGATGGGGCACCTAGCTCGCCAGCGGGCAAAAGCATCGAGACAGAGCAGAAGACGGCACTGTTTCTCGACAGCTAAGCTCCAGTCGCGTTTCTGCCGTGCTGTTTCGAGGAAATTCGTGACAGAACTATGCCCGTCCCGCCGGCTTTATCGGACGATATACCGCTTGCAAAGCGATCCTGGTGTGGCTGGCACCAGTCGCTGCTAGCGCTCTGCTTTCGAAAGCGCGCGCGCCTCCGTCTTGCCAACCGAGCTGCAAACAGGGGTAGACAGGCGGAAATCTTTTGCTCATTCCTGGTGGGCTTTTCTTCGTTAAAGTGAAGCTCGTGTGAATAGAAACAAGTGATTTATTATCAGCTCTTTAGTTTTACCGATTACTGCTTACCGTCCAGGCCTGCTGAAGTAGCAGCGCTGTCTTCCGAACTGGTTAACTTGATGGAAAACTCGGGGCTTTGCGGATAACAGTGCAATCAGCGGCTGACGTCAGCCAGACGGGACTCTATCTGCGCGCGATATAGACTGCATTTCAAGAAGAACAGGGTGCCTGCCCTTGTTGCGAAGTTGAAGTTACTTAGAGCTTCCAGGACAGTGACACGTATTGGAAATAGGCCGAGTGGGCCGATAGCCTGCAACACGTGCGATATCTCAGACTAGGCGTCGTTTAAACCAGTACGCGCGGAACAAATAGCTCAGACCATAAGCACTGGAGCCAGCTATTTGATTGGACTTGCGTAACAAACAGCTCACCCTATAATAAATGGGGCCAGTTCTCGCAGCTATTTTGATCGGACTTGCGTAAGATAATAATGCATAAACTTGAAACCTGCGCATCGGATGTTTTAGAAATGGCTAAATAAAAGACATGTACAGAATGCTTCAAACCCTGAGCGTAGAATCGCTTGTGACGGAGAAGAAAAGAAAAGAAAGAGAGAAAGACAGAAAGGGAGACAGAAAGAAAGGAAGAAAGAAAGAAAGAGAGAAAGAAAGAAAGAAAGAAAGAAAGAAAGGAAGACAGAAAGAAAGAAAGAAAGAAAGAAAGAAAGAAAGAAAGAAGGAAAGAAAGGAAGGAAGAAAGGAAGAAAGAAAGGAAGAAAGAAGGAAAGAAGGAAAGAAAAGAAGAAGGAAAGGAAGAAAGGAAGAAAGAAGGAAAGAAAGCAGGAAAGAAAGAAAGGAAGAAGAGAAGAAGGAAAGAAAGCAATAAAGAAGGAAAGAAAGAAAGAGAGGAAGAAAGAAGGAAGGAAAAAAAGAAGGAAAGAAAGAAGGAAAGAAAAATAAAGAAGGAAGGAAAAGAAAGAAGGGAAGGAAGGAAGGAAGGAAGGAAGGAAGGAAGGAAGGAAGGAAGGAAGGAAGGAAGGAAGGAAGGAAGGAAGGAAGGAAGGAAGGAAAGAAGGAAAGAAAGAAGGAAAGAAAGGGAATACATACTGTCGTGACCGTACTTCTGGCCACGTGGGCCCGATCAAGCAGCTACCGTGAACAGTCGACAAGGCCGACGACCTCGCGACGGCGGTGGTGCAGTGGGGTGCTTGGAATGCCCCCCTCCGAGCCTAAGTGGATTAGTGCAGCGGAGTGCAGGTGACCGTGGCAGCAGCGACGAAGGCAGGAGATGCGCAGGAGGTATTGTCAGCGCAACCACAGCGGAAGCAGAGGCGACGTGGCGGCGGCAGTCACGCTGGCTGTTAATTGAAGACTTCTCTTTCTCCGATTCGTGTTCTGGATACCCGGCGGGGAAGCAAGTTCATTCACCCGCTGGAAGACTGCGGGAGATTCCTTTCCAGCCGGGCTGGATTAGTCAGCATCTCCCCCTTCGCATCGACCCAGCTGCGAATCGAAACACATCATCACCGACGAGAGAGTGGAACAGCCCTGCCGTCGGTGGTAACACCAGCGTCTACCTCGGTCCATCCGATTGGACAGTGCTCTTCGAACTTTATTCCCCAGCCAGGGATCTGGAGAATCCGAACACTATTTAACTCGGCTGTGAGTGTGGCCGAGAGAAGCCTGCTAGCTCCAGTCGACTACGGTTGACGAAGACGTTCCCCTTCCACTGAGAGCCATTCTCAGTCGCTCTATGTAAATAATGTAAATAAGTGTATAAAGTTTTTCGTTACCTCCCTCTTAACCCAGTCTCCCATCCTCCTCGTCCCATCACCGGTCCCCGGCCATGCTACCCGGGTCGCAACAATACGGAATAAATTGGATAAATACGGAATAAATAATTTGCCGCCACGGCGTCGTTCCCTCACCTCCCCAGCATACATTCTGTAGAGACATAGGTCCTGCTGTCCCTAAGTTGGAGTGGCGGGCAGTTGCCAATTTGTCGAAAGTAACGAAGCAATGGGGTATCCTTTTCAGCCGTACAGAGGAGCCCCTGCGACAGCCCTAAAGACTCGAACGTCTCGAAAGGTGAGAATAACGGTACTCCTGGCCTTAGACAGGTTTAGAGCTCAAGGGGTTCTATGATTGCTCCGCCAAATGGCTGAGAGACAGACCCCATTGCTTGGTTATTTCTGGCAAAAATGATACCTGTGACTTCATTTCGCGAACGTGTCACACTGCTGCGCGTCTGATTTATCAGCAATGTACGCATTAAAGATAGCGATTCTAGCCTGGAACATTACGCACAGCGAATTTGAAGGAAGGCCTAGTCTGATAACGCAGTGCCGGAAGCGAGGACACTAATGACATGCCTGATTTTAGCATTACTTTGGAGCTTAACACTTAACGCGGGATGTCGAAATATCGGCAGGAAATTATGTTCCTAAAGAAGGTATTTCTACAGCATATACATGTAGCACACCGTGGCACCTCGCTAGGAAAAAATGGTACTCAGGAATAAAAAAAAAATTAACAGGCACACCTAATTTCATTATGTGTGGGCAATGCGATAGCATTAGAAACAGTACATGCCTTTACCGTAAGAGATGTCACTTCCGGCTTGATGGCATTACGTGCGGTGTGGTGACGTCACTTCCCTTAAGCCAATGGGAATGCCCCCCTTAAGCGACGCAACTTTCACCCCCGCCAATGGGCGAATTTTATGGCCTATGACACACTTTGCCCGGCATTAAAACAGAGACATAAATAGCACAGTTGCATTGTTCAATTTAGACAGGACGGTTCTACGCCAGACCATTGCTTTGTTACTTCTTTTTCTTTTTTTTTTTTGGACAGCGAAACGCCTTTAACAGGTTAGAGCTCTGGACGCCATAAATATGGTTGGAATTCGCTACTGAATCCCCAGTGGTGCAGTACCGAGCCCCTCAAGGAGTTGTTTCCGCAATGGATAATAGAATGTCACGCCCTGGTCTTGGGCTCGACAAGATTAACACAAAGTTTAAAATTCACTGCGGCATGTTATGAATTCACAGTGTCCCTTGGCTGCTCGTCTACGTATATGAGCGCATATTTTATATACATGCCTGGACGCACGTTCGTGCCTGTGTTGGGCACAAAACTCTGGAACTGCGTATGCTGAAAAAAATGCAAATATTAATCGTTAGCGGGCTTTTAGGTGCCACAGCAGCACTACGGTCTTCAAGCGCGCAGTAGGTTAGAGCTCATTGTTAATTTAGACACGTGGCGTTTTTTAAGCGGCTCTAAAACCTTTGTGCACAAGCATTTCTGCATTTAGCCTTCATCGCAATGCGGCCACCGCGGCCGGGAACCGACACTGGGAATGCGTTTCCACCACGGGTCGTCGTAACTGCTAATCCGCCACGGCTGGCTGGGGCTTTTGGTTCAGCTATAGCGAATGAATCAGGTGGCAAGAAGACCGAATAATTGACTTACTATTTGAGAATAATAAAGGAGGTAGATTAATAACTTGTGCCTCCTGCATTCTATTGCTTCTTGGCTATGCTAATGGAGACAGCTAGGGCACGGAATCCCGTCATAAGCGTAAGGCTGGTCATTTTCTAGTCTCTAATATGGTTATCTGCGAGACACCTGGGGCAAAGCTTTTATTTGAAATCAGGTGTGCCTTTTCGCTTGAGAACTAGATATGCATGTCCTGCATTCTTGGACAAAAATTTTGAATTTTGGAAAAGTTTAAGGTACTGGAATAGAAAGGTTGAAGGTACTGGCACATTTTTTCGATATGTAGCAAAATCTTTCTTCTATAGCGTTTCCATCACCCGCATCAAGCAGTCAAGACTCCTATATAAAACTAATGGGGAACGCTTTTTACGTTAGCAAGAACGTTAAGAGCAAAAAAATTCACGCCTGTCGACGGGAGATATGCGGATATATTTATTGTTATAGTGAAATCTTACGATATAAGAAAAAAAATGCGCTCATAGACTCTTTCTCGTTCAAAAATGCTTTTGTCCAAAATTGTTGGGTATGGGAAGATAAAAAAGAAACAGAAAAGAAAACAGTTCATTTTAAATACTTTGTCGGGCGCTAGAAGAACGAACAAGTACCGCAAGTAACTTCTTAATTGTGCACATCATGAATGCAGCTTCATTCACAAAACATATAAAGCAATTCTAATTAAAAGTATAATCGTCACTTGTCATCAGGCAATGTTTTTGCTCAATGCAATGGTTAAAAGAAGCCGCATAGTGGTACTGCGTTCAGGTTATTAAATAAAGCGCTACTAAGCTGCATTCCCTGCCGGACAGTGCGCCCTGTGGAGAGATAGAGAGTTTTAATGAGGGACAGAAGGCCTCGGAGCGAAACTTTCGCGCCCACTCACGCATGCAGGTGCAAGTAGCCACGTGCGTAGCGACCCTTGAAGATTACTTCCACGCAGCGTGGTGCCTCAGTGGCTACGGCGTTCTACGCCTGAGCACGGGTTCGACCAGGCCGCGGCGGCTGCATTCAGATGAAGGCGAAATGGCATTGGAGGCATATTAACGAACCTAGGCGGTTGCAATTACTGCGAAGCCTTGCACCACGGTGCTTCTCACAGCCGAGAGCGCTTCACTGGCAAGTAAATTCCTCTGACTTAGTGTGCCCACGCGAGCTTTCTCGGCGACGACCTGAGTTGCTGTGAAAACGTTGTTCTTGAAAAATAAAAATAAAGTTGCTTCATTACGGAACGCGGAAAACGGATGGTACGCACTAGTTTCGTGTACACTTCGCGGATGTTGTTTCAGCTTCCGCAAAATATTCTGGAATGTCAATGCGGGAGAAAGCCCGCCTCACTCGCCTCTAGGCCAGGCGAGGACTCGGACCACTAAAACCTCACAGACGGAAAACTTGATGAGGTGGTTTGAAGCCGATCGCACTCGCTCAGAACGCACACGGCTTGGCGCATGCACCGGGATCCTTCGTGCTCATCTACAGACGTACGAGTTTGGTTTATTCCAAAGACCTGCGCAGTTTTCGAAAGCCTTACTGAAACCAACAGCACTGTACTCGTGCAGGTCAAGCCCATGGATGTGCGTATACGCAGTTATCTCTGGCTTATAAAGGAGAGAAGTAGTGTTCTGGTTCATTTGCGCGCCGCACGCGTTTAGAAAAAGTAGTCTGCTGGACGCAGTCCGAATTCGCTCAGTAGGCTTCCTGTAGTGGGATTCTTGCGTATGGCGGCATTTTACTAAGTGTTCAAAAAGTTTTTTCTAGGCTTAATCTTTCAAATTCATTTATTTATTACAATACTCACTCAAAAGGCACTTTAAGCACTGCATAGTTTGGTGGCTCTCTATGAATTGCACGCTTCAACAATAACTGGATAATGCATAACAGGAGGAAGTTGAAAAACACTTGTCAGCGAAATCTGCCTATCTCTCACTTCTTTTTTCTTCCCGTTGTTCCTAAGCATACGGGCATATCTAATTACTGCATTTTTTTTTTCCTACTAAGCATACTGAAAGTAGCAAGTGCTTCACGATGTTCGCAAAAAAAAAAACTTAAGGCGAGAGTTTTACTTCATGGAGACTCACTTACAATTATATCGACAATCTTAAAGCATCAGTCAACAGAGATAGGACAACAAAGACTGTATAAAGCGCGTTGGGCGATTTGATCTGCATTTGCAGTCCATAAAAATGCGCCCACACTTGCCCCAGAAGAACTCGTGATCTAGTACTTAGCAGTCGTACTTAACCGTTCAGTCACTGTGAGGAATCGAACGGCAAGAAGGTAAATTATGAAAGGCTGCTGCGATCGCTGTCTCTGCAACATGGCGCGGGAAACGTTTCGAAGTCAGCCTGAGCAAAAACCAGAATCCCTACGCGAGCTTGAAACGTGCAGAAATGACATAGCAAAGATAAGCGATGCCTTACTCGCCGTTAATATGTGCTCGGCCCAGTTAAAGCCCCGATTAAGCACTCACATTTAACATACGTGTGGGAGTGTCCTTCATTTTTGGCATTTTGATGAAATTTCCAATCCAGTTTTACTGAATAAAATGCAAACATGTGAAGCTTTCACCTCATTTAATTATTGACTGCCACATAACGTCTTGAATCCGGGGTGCACTTCCCGGTCAAAAAAAATAAATCACTAGACCGGGTCCTGATGTTCACATCACACTGGGATTTCAGGCACGGGTCTTAGTGTGCTAGTGCGCCCGGGCTAGTGTGCACGGGCTAGTGTGAATATGAGCCCGGGTACTCTGGTGTGGCGTAAACACCAGGACCCTTTCTGGCGTTTTTTTTTTTTTTAACTGCTGGTCTAGGGTGCTGCGGTGCAGTCCAGCCTGCGGACCAGCTGCTTTGGAATGGCCATTGTACTGCGATGGGGCATGGAGTCAGGTTAACTACCTAGTGCATACACCTTAAATAGCCGGAAATCACTCCACAATGTGTGCTGATTACATGCTAGCAGTTATAACTCGTTAAATATATGCAATTCGTAATGAGCATCAAGGAACACTACATAGCAGGTATGCATTTTGAACCATTATGAATAGAGCATCATTCATACATAATCATTTTACATAAAAAAAAACTGTTGTACAACATTTATTCGTTTTTTTTTCGTTCTTAGGCCTCCTCCGCCTCAATTCACAGGTTTTTTGTGACAGCCAGAGCCGGATGTTTTTTTGTGTCTCTGTTGATTTCTTCTCTTGTATGCCTGCGCTTTTCTTCATAGTACCTGAAAAAAACTAAAGGTAGATATCCAAACCAGTTAATACAAAGTAGCAGTTTGATTTTGCTTTCAGAAAAATATTCTCGCAGGCAAGACTTTACATTACTCAAGCATAACATACTCAGTTATTGCTGAGCTGATAACCTGAGGTATTTGACAGAGACAAACTAGGTTGACTTCTGGCCTAATACAAATAAGGTAGGCGAACAAAATTATGGCAGACACTTAATTCAGTCATTTAGGGTATAAAACGGCAGCGTTCATGACTACAGTCTCTGGCTCCCTTACTAATTCTTGTGTGTGCAATCACTTTGCTCTCCGCTTAACCTAGCATCCTCGAATTCGTGCCTCTATTATCTCACACATATTTATCAATGCCCACAGAACGGGGCAATTAAAGCTGTCGCATTAATATTCGAACGTCAGCTAGGGCAGCTGACCAATGTACTTTCTTTTACTTTCACAGCAATAAATGCAATCGATTAACGCATTGATAAATTAATTAAAATTTCGGAAAAGAAACTGGTTTAAATGTTTCATTTTCTCCCAGCGCCATCAAAGATCATCGATACACTATTCCCCTTAGATGGCCCGCAAAGTTTCAGTGAAGACAGCCTAGTGAGCAAGGAAGAAGTGCTGCTCTTACCTCTAAGAGCCTCCACTTTGATTGGAGAGAGGGGCTTCTGTGGGACTCTCTCGCCCTCACTAAGAAAGTGGTTTGAGAGGGTTCCAGTGAAGCTGCTCTCCACGAGCGCCTGTGTGGTCCAAATCGCAGTGGCTGCTTTTTTTACGAAAATTGAATTTGCCTGCGTGGCCATCACGATACTGCATGCCTCTTGAGTGATGTATAACTTTTCGCAACACCATTGTCCAAACAATTGTCTTTGGCTGTAGTGATTCAGTGAAGCCATGGTATTGGCTTCATATTATTACATCAAATTTTTTTTTATGAAGCTCCATCATCTGCGCCGCACAATTAAGCACTGTGCCTGTGATATGCCCGAGGTGCAACTCTATGGTCATGTTAAAAGAGACTTGGTCTGAAGTAAAAAATAATTTATTATGACTTGGGTATCTATAGCATCAAGTGGACATTGAGGTGCGTCAGCCTTCCATTTTTAATACTTAACCGTCAAATTTCACCCACAGTATTTTAACAAGAAAAACTTCATGTGTTCGGAAAATTATGTAATAAAATTATAATTCCAAAACAAGCTTGTCACCTATTGTGCTAAAGGGCTGACAAGGCTTGCTATTTGTAGCGTGGCACGATGCTTGCGGTGTGTAAAACTTCTGTGAAATAGCATATATATTGGTGTTGAATGCGCACAGTGCTGGGAAAATTTTTACATTCATGATACAGCTTATCGTGTTTTGGTGTATTCATACACTGTGGTGCTTTGAATTACACTACAGGGCCCTAGCGTGCACATCACTGAGCGTCAGCCGGGTGTGAGGAGCACATCACATTTAGTGTGCACACTAGGAACAGTACACTAGGCTGGTGTGGTCAGATGCCAAAACATCAGCTTTGTTCAGGCACAGACCAGGTATCTGTTGTGCACACTACCAACACTACACTAAGCTGGTGTGGTCACATGCGAAAATTAAGCCAAGTTGTTGTGCACATCACAATTCATCAACTCAGACTGGTGTGAACGCTAACACGCACTAACGCAGTAAGTTGTGCTCACTAGGACACACTACAACGGTCTAGTGTTCCCACTAGAACACACTACAACGGCCTAGTGCTAACATTAGAACACATTAGCCAACCTGATGTTCACACCAGGAAACACAACACACAAAGAAAATCTGGTTTATTTTTTGATTGGGTTGCACGAAGCGTATTAGAGAGCGTAGTTCCCAGTATTGTATTATTCGCATTCTCAAGGAAACTGAGAGTCGCTCCTTGAGGCGAGTTTACGACGCCTCCTCGTTCGTTGTAACCGAGTGGTGCGGCCACGGTTGTTCATTTTATTCGAGACGCAGTGCCATAGCACTGATACATAAGTTGACGGTAGCTCCACCATTGTTGGTAATAAGCGAGCGTTCGTTATAACTGTTGCCGTTATAAGTCAGCTCGGCTTGCTGTATTTGTGACACGATTTTATGTGTAATATTTTATTATAACAGACCACTCATTTTGTGGCTTTGCTTTATTTGCATTGTGTGCACTATTTTATTGTAATTCTGGCCCTCCCTTCTTAATGTATCGCGACATTGAGGACATCATAAAAGAAATAACATTTTAGGCGCCCAAATCTCAGGTGCATTTTTTGTCTGTGTATGCAGAGGAGACTTTGAAACTTCTCGCATTGACTGAGACAGCCGGTAGCCCTTCACGTCGTCCTAAGAAAAAAAAAAAGCGGAGTGTTGAATGCCCTATGGGTATGCGATACGGCTATGCGTAATATCGGCTGATTGAATACGGTCTGAAGCCTCTGATTTTTTTCTACTGTTTTTTTTCTCTTAATCTTTGAAAGCAAGCTTTTTCTTCTCCAGAGCTTGGACCAATACGTTTCGTTCGAAATATACACAAAATAATTCTCTCAGTCATTTTTATGATCAAACTCCTTTTGCCTAGCTCGGGCAACGACCTAAACTTACGCATAAAAGGTTACCGGCAATAGTCACATAAAGACTCGACAATTGTGTGTACAAACACACACATACGCCACGCAAGCACACGCGCACACGCGCACACATGCCGACAGCTCAAGCTTCCGAGACCAGAAGTGTCGTCATACACTCCGTAATTTCTATGAATAATGGCTTCTCTAAATAGGTTTTCCATAATGCTGGCAATTTTTCATAAAACGTGCGTCCCGAGCATGCCGACTTGCTGACAAGCTGGTCTGAGGCGCTTCTGGGGGACCATGTTCTCTCGTAAACCCGGGAGCACGAGGAAACAAACGCGAGTATGTGACGCGAGAATATTAGCAACAGTTGTACGTATAATAATCTGAAAAGACCCGGCCTTATTAGCTGAATCAAAGTGCAACAATGAAGTTGTAGTAAAAAATCTACCGCAGTGCGTTGGTCCAACGCTAGTTCTGAACAAAATCCTGTGTTCATTCCTGTGGTCATGAACATTGATCTGTTATAAAGACATCGCGACGCTACCAAAAATCGTCAGAACTGAGCAAACATAGGGGCGCCGGCGTTTATTACCAGCTAGCTGCTTGTGGCGCCTCAGGAGTGGAAGAGAAAAAATAAAGAAGCCGTGTTACCTTCTTCAAAGCTCTCAAAGACAGCTTTCACGCTGCCAGCTAAATCTAGCATTCCTATGTGTGACGGAGACACACAGTCGCTTTTCTAGGGAAGCTCTGCAGCCTACCTCCCGTTGCAAAACCACGTACAGCAAAACGTACAAATAATGATAAAAAAGGGTATTTTATGCAGTCGCAAATTTTCAAGACTTTTTTACTGCAAATTAGCCTAATTCAAAGGCACACCTTAAAAGCCAGCTCTCTGTAGAGGGCAAACTGAGAGAAAGCACACAGCTGCCTAAAATAGTTACAAAATCAAACAAACAAAAACAATAACATAATTAAGTTAATCCACTTATCTTCCCATGAAATTATTTTACTGCGAACCGCGCTCCCTGCTAAGAGGGTCGCGAACATTATACTGCTTTTCAGAGGCCCCAAAGTTAAAGACCCCCAAAGGACTTCAGGTGGAGGACCAACCGAGAAACTAACGTCCCAGGGTAGATGCAAAAAAAGAAATAGAAATTCCAAACTAACCATGTAACGGTCTGAAGGATCGTTAGGGGTTGTATATGCGCTGCTGTCAGGATCAAAGGCCCATTTCGCGTAGTTTGTTTCTCGAGTCAGGCGCTCTGGCTGCGCGGATCCTCGTTCGTATGCCCCGAGCAGGTACAGAGGGCAAGGCGCTGATAGCCCGGCTTGCATTACTTCACCTTGCGCCACGGATATGTAGCCAATGGTCCGTTTTACTGCTACTTCTTGGCTCAAAAAAAAAAAGAAGACAAGAGGTAGCGGCGTGACCCCAGAGAAAATTGTGCTCACCCTTTATGCTTTGCCTTTTTGTTTTTGCTATCGTGTCGAGGTTCGCTTTCTTGCAGTGATACGTTTAATAGTAATTTTTTTTCTCTCTCACTTTGTGCTAATAGCATTCTTTGTTTTTCTTCTTACTCATTCACCAAACCTAAAAGCCATACTCCCGTGCTCTTTTAAGACTGCAGCGCCCCTATGGCTAGAAAGGCTCGAGAAGAAGCTTTTGAAATTGCTTCGCTTGTTTTTTTCCGTGGATTCAAAGTTTTTGGCCGCTGTCTTTTACATGATCTTTCGTTTTCCCTTCCTCTCATGACTTGCGGTAGCGAGTGAGAATGGCGCGGTAGACAGGGAGTTGCGGGCAAGCTGTCAGTGAGTCACGCAGTTGAAAAAAAATTTATGGTAACGGAACTCTTGGAGCGTCTTTAATTGTTTGAGTAACGAACAAAGCAACGCAGAGTGAGAATCTAATGAATTTAAATGACGATGTATTGCGGGAAATTAATGTATGCATAAAGTAAGAAATAATTATTTTGAATACAGGGCGTTCACTTCACCCGCATGGAGCGCGCCAACCATTTTATGGAAGCGTGTCTCGTGAATCATGTGACAACTTGTGCGAGATGGCCGCTGACATGATAAGACGCACGGCCAGCTCTTATAAGCAACAGTTACAGGCGAGAAATACTTTTTCAGAAAACTGTCGCCAGTAAACGGTAGGGTCCGCGGTGTTTTTCAACCAATGAAATGAGTAGACTTTTAAATTTGTACTAGTTACTACCGCAATTAATCACTTATTATTTTACAGCTTTAGCGCTCTACCTCCATTCTTCGCTTCAATAACTGCTCTTGGGATGGAGAAATTGGATCGATTTTAATGCCACATTCCTGAATGGCCTTTCGGCTTTCTTAACAGTGTGATTAGTTTGTTGATTAGTTTGGGGGTAATTAACTAACAAAATTCAGGGGGCACTTTGACTGTCTAAAGTGCGTAGAGGCGGAAGCGTTTTCCGCACCACTTTGCCTATGTGACACTGGTGACGTCACCACTGGATGCTGTCACACACAATTGGTGATGAAGTAATGACAAATCACTAATTAATGACTAATTACTGAGTAATGACTAAGTGCTAATTGACTGCTGATTAATGACGCTTAAGCTTCGCGTTTAGGAGTGGAACGCGACAGCGTGTTGTAGCGCTGCCAGGGAGTCTACGGAACGCCACCACCCGTTCGGCGCGATGCCTTGCCCTTTGAACGCAACGCTTTTCGAGGAAAGGAAATGGCGCAGTAATTCTCTTTCATCGCGGTGGAGACCTTAACCGCACCGTACAGGAACGGAGTGGGAGTGAAAGAAGAAAGAGAAAGAGAGGCCGTAATGAAGAAGCTGAAAACTGTATTTGAGGGAAAGAAATCACGCAGTAACTGTCTCACATATCTCAGTGTACACCCGTCGAAACGCGGACACATCTGCCGACACATCTGCCAACACGGCTGCCGACAAGGCTGCCGACACGGCTGCTAACGACCGCATGAGGCATTAAAGGCTTTCGCCTAAAAACAAGATAATCGACTGCAGTTTCTTTCTTTAACTGCACCATGGGCAAACGCTGCAACCTGAAAAACAGCCGGCTTCCGGGACACACCTTCAGCACCGCAAAATTTTTTCTCTCACTGAACGACTGGGTGCACTGGTTTTGTTTGTAACCTCAATTTCGTTATCGCGAGCAACATTTGCGCATACAATTGCGTGATAACCATCTGAAGATGTTAATGAACGATTCAGCATCCAAATGAAGACATTAGACGCAAAGGAGCCTTCTGCCTAAAGTCGTCAACCAGTTACAGAGCGTCATGCCCAAGTAAAAATTTCTACAGAGATTTAGGCATAGCTGGCTAAAGACTGAAGCTGAACGTTGCGAGGTACTCAAATCTTTCAGTTTTCAACAAAAATCTACCCCCTTGCATTCATAACCAATGACTGAAACGTTCGAGTGTTGTTCACGTGACGGAATATTTGGAAATCAGAAAAAATAACTATAATAAAGATAACGATAAAGGCAAAGCAACTCTCCGTAATAGCGGTGCTTGCAAAGAAGCTACCCGTGGTATCATAAGCCAGGCTCACTGCCCATGTTAATTTGACAGTGCACTATCAGTATTACGCTAAACTTACAAGGGAACTCCGCCCTGCATACAAAGAGATCTATCACCGCCAAATTATGCGGGACATTGTAAAGCGTATGACCTCGCATTTTTCGTGCTCATGATGTACGGTACAAAGTGAAACTGGTGGAATCAATGACCACCGAGCAGTTCCAGATTTGGTTTGGTTTGGTTTGGTTTGGTTTATGGGGTTTAACGTCCCAAAGCGACTAAGGCTATGAGAGACGCCGTAGTGAAGGTCTCCGGAAATTTCGACCACCTGGGGTTTTTTAACGTGCACTGACATCGCACAGTACACGTTCCGGTTCCAGATTTGTTTAACCACATTCTTCAAGCGCATTCATCGAAGCAATTCAAGGGGCTTGTATCAGTTGCAGCTCTCCTGAAGTTCATACGCAAGCTGTACAAGAGAGAAATTGAAGACCTGAAAAATTTTTCCACATCTCATAGGGATAAAAAGTAATTTTCAACTCCTTCTTAGCTGTTTTCGATGCTTTCTTTATTGTCACATTTTGTCTTTTTTCACTTTTTTAATGTCACCTTAATTCCCGAATTTCACCTAGTGCATTTTTTTTCGCACTTGATATGTGGTGTGTGTGCATTTACCGCTATCCCGTCCTGTTCGCGGGCGTACTGAGTTTTTTCAAAAGGCGTCTGCCTTAGCATTAAACCGCAAACTGTCTCACGCGCTCCTTTGTTGATCTCTCTTGACTGAAACTAAAGTTCAGGCTCACTATAGTAAAGCGGACACACACACAAAAAAGAATCGGGTTAAACAGGTCCTGGTGTCTAAGCAGAAGCGGCGTTGCTTGACATGCGCTGCTGGAGTAAGCTCAAGAACCCCAAGAAACTGAAGTAGTCTCGAATTTTGCATGCACCAAGTTGCCGTCTCGTCTATACCCTTGCACGACAGCATAACTTTAATCGCATCCGGTAAAAACGAAAAAGCTCTTACAATCTGAAAGCAGTATATTCTTGGGAATCCAAGTGCGAAGTTTGTAATTGAAGCGCACAGACTAAAGCGTGTATGAATGAGGACCGCTACGTGCCAAGAAGATTTAAGTCCTGCCTTGACCGCGAAAAGAAATTGCTTTTTAGCAGCCCCGGTGGTCTATAATAATCAGTCTCCAGGATTAGACTGCCTAAAGGGCGAGCTCTGAAAACACACATATTTATATATTTAAGTCACACTGAGCCTCAGAAAATTTTGGCATCACGATGGCAAACTTATAAATTATACTCTAATCATATTAAGCGCTTTTGAAAAGACCAGATTATAAACGTCTCGAAATCAGCTGCAGCCTCGTAGCTTGACACGAATAGTTGCACAGAACTATCGGCACCAGAGATGCTACAACGACAATTCTTAATTTTAAAACCTTGCGGGAGCAGGGCGAGTCTCAGAAAAAAGCGACAGGGTCGTTCTTCATATTGCAGTTTTGTACTTCAGCCATTAATACAAGAGCCTCTGATTCAATTTCCAAAATTTGGGTGCCCAGGGCTCACTGTGTAATCGAAAAAAATGCGATCGAAATTGAAACCAGGAAACTCCTCCCACCGGCAGCGACCGCCATATTGAATGCTGCCGTGACGTCACTAGAACATGCACGGAGCAACGTCGTCTGCTATCGGTTGCTGCAATGCGCGCGGCGAGCTCGCTTGTCCTGCTTCCGCGGGCGACCGCATGCAGTAGCAGCCATTCCTCAAAAATGAGTGACTAGGGCCGGAAAAGCTATAACAGTAACGTTGTTTTCCGGTAAGGTCCGGTCACACTAGGCTGATGCGACGTCGATCGACGGTCGGTGGGTTGGTCGGTATGCAGATGCCGTTACTGGCGCACCAGCATGTCACGCTGGAACCGACGACGACGCCAACACGACCAACGACCGCATATCGCAGTAGTGTAAACAGTGAGCTTCGATGAACTTTTGCCAGAGTCTAAAATTTGGGTAGACGGCAGACCGCCGGCCTTGCCCCTTTTGTGACGAGGCCTAGCGAGTCCGCAGGATTCGTGTGTGCGATTTCGGCATTTATGGAGAGTGAATTCACAGCTCTTACAGCACATGCAATTCACAGCACATGCAAATATCCTTCTAGCGTAGTTTTGGCTAGAGTGACTTCAAAGCCACGACTGTCTACATCGCAGGAGAAGTGCCGATGTGACCCGGCCTGCAGAGCATGGTTGAAGGTCGGCAGCCGGCAGCAGTCGGCGTCGACTGTGGACATCAAATTTGACTGTTTTAATTATTGAAAGTGGTGTACAGACGTATTTTCAGGTAAAGCGATTTGAAATCAAGTATTAGTTATATCGGAAGAAGCAGATAAAATTAGCGAGAAGCGCCGTCGGTACGCGAAGCGTTTCCCAAGCAGGCGAAAGCAGCATCGGATCTCATCGGATAGAGGTTTTCCTTTTAGAATCAATTAAAACTCAAAAGATGATCAATGTACTTATTGCCTGCAGCATTCGTGTATTTTTTCGTGTTCATATGGATGCATTCACGGAGTATTTCACTGTTGGTTAAAGATACAGATCCGCACAAGAATCCCCGTTATGCGCTTTTTGCACGATAAAAAGAGATGCCGGCAATGTTTTTTAAAATTATTTCTCTCATCGCTAATCTTATGAAAAAATCAGACAACACATCCACATCGCAAAATCTGACATCCCATCCACATCACAAAATCAGACATCACATCCACACTGCAAAATCAAACACCACATCAGAGAATCAGATATCATATCCGCATAAAAAAATCAGACATCACCTCCACATCACGAAATCAAGCATCACATCCCCATCACAAAATCAGACATCACATCCATATCACAAACTCGGACATTACATCCACGTCACAAAATCGGCTTCAAATTACCTGGAGACTTTCCACGAAACATCATCACCAGAAATCCCTCAAAAGGATTCATCATATCCCCGTAGATATTCAGTCAGCCCGTGCACATCAGACAATCGGCGGCAAATTTTCTGGAAACATTAAAAAAAAAATAATCAGAAGTGTTCACCAGAAATCCCGCACAGGATGCATCATATCCTCACCACACATTTATTCAACACGTGCACATCAGACAATCGGCGGCAAATTTTCTAGAGGGCCTCGCAGAAAGTATGTTTTGCGTGATGCGATTGAGCAATAAAGCTTCTGCAGAAGCACCGTAAATTTTTTTTGTAAAGGCAACTTTTACGGCTTCAGCTTTAGGAAAAGTTTGCCCAAGCGTATTCCCATTCGGTCTGCTTCCTTTCGTCTGTCTCTGCGGTCTTTGCTGCCTGTGCCGAACAATTAAAAACAAAAACATACTAGCGCAGCGTGAAGCCCCCAAACCTAACGGGCCGCAGTCGAGGAAAAAAGATATCCCCGAATCGGCAGTCATGCATCCTATACGTACATTTCACAGCGATCACATGCGAGCTTCGCATCTGGAATTGTTGGTAATGAGAAGACATAAAGTCAACCGTTACTCCCATTCCGTTCCTGTTTCTTGGAGTTCATGGCGCTAGCTGAACTTTAACTGCTTTTTTTTTCTCTCAGATATTGTTCGCCACAATACATCCGACTAAAAAACGCGAGCACTCTGACTGCTTTAAGGTGCGCCTCATTTCCACTGAGGAAACCAATAAAGCACGCCTTAACTGAACACCACTTCAGCTCAGCACTTTAAAAGCCGATAAAGTGCGGCTGAGTAGATTCATGACTCCGCCTTACGTAATATTGGGGCTTACATTACGTTGGTTTATACTGCGGCAAAGAGAGAAAGCTCCCGCGAGAGAAACAAAATACGTTGCATGAAAATACACATAGGGTCATTACACGCAAATTGACCCTCTTTGCACTCGACCATGCTCGAATTATTCGACGAAACTCTTGACATATGGTGTTATTACGGTAAAAGTTGTCCCAGCTTGTTTCTGCCGAAAAAAAGTTTTTTTTTCCCGCCCAGGCAGCAATCATAACTACGGAAATGTTAGCAAAGTGTAGTCTAATAAAAAAATAGTAAAAGACTAAACATTTCCACGGATCATTGTGAAAGTTTTTGAGAGAATAAAGGCATTAGGCTTTTATATATACATTGAATTGAAACAAATTTCTTTATTTTTTTTTTCAAATACGAAACACTGAAAAAAGTACAAACCATTGTGCTTTTGAATTTTTGAAATAACTAGTGTGTTGTCATAGTAGTCATTCTAGCTATTTTCTGAGTTTCTGACGAACGCAAACAAGCCGATAAAAATGTTTCGAAACGATGGAATGGGCACCGTGTCAAAAAAAAAAAATTCTATACTTTGGAAACATTGAGTTTTGCTGCATATTCAGCCGTCTCTTGGAGAGTGAGGTGGTCAAAGTAAAAATATGAAAAGTAGTACGTTTTAAAGGACCATTCAATGCTATTAATTTAGGAACTGTATTCGGGACACTTTTTGTTTTAAGCGAGAAAATAGTTTTCTAAGAGAATCCGCAGCCTACTATGGCGATACTCCGTACTCGCTTTTCACCGCAGCGCATGCAGATGTCTGAGCTACGGAGACAGAGCCAGCGCTACACTGCACAAATTGCGATGACGAGCTGAGCTTGGATGATCTAGACGCTGATGAGAGCGGCGGCCGTGCGCGCCCGTCGCTTTCCACTCTGGCCATGCAGGAGCGTAATAACATCCTGCTTGAGAGCTGCAAAGGCTGACAAATCATCGCTGCAGCCTCGCTCCTCATCAGTCAGAAACCTTCCGGAAGCGCAACCAAGGTTAGGTGCCCCTTTTTTTACTAGCGCCACCATTGTGGCCAGTGATGGAGAGTAACATTATAGAGCTCATAGTGTCACGATTCAAACCTACTCTTGCGACATGAAGCGCACTTTACGGTTAGTTAGCCAGCGAAGTGACAACCGTTCCGAGGGATCTTGCCGTTTGCCGTAACCGAGACGGAGTCGGCTCTTTCATTAGTTTGACAGTGACCATGTAGAAACACGTTTAGGGGATCCAGCTTGTGGCTCTAAGTCTCCGTCTCGATACAAAGGTCAAATAATGGCCCTGCCACAGCTGTTTGCATGACTGGAGAAAAATAACAAGGTTGTCGTAGCTCTCTGATTGCCATAAGAAATGGTTCAAGAAAAATAAATTCAGTTCTCTGGGCGGTTTGAAAGAGCGGCACCTTTGAAAAAGAACACATGTGTTTCGTCGCATAAAGCTTTCGTCACTCTGAACTGTGCACGCTGGACTTACTTCGTACTCGTAGACCCAAGCCTTTTAAGCGTTGAAGCATGGATGAGCGCGCCAAACAAACTTTCAGCCCCCGCAGGTCCGGAGCGTCCACTTGGAGCCCCATGGAGGTGCTTCTGCGCCTCCTTAGCTCCGGTGGCTGTGTGTACTACAGTGAAGAGGCCTTTCGCCGGAGTGCGGCACAGGCTCTCGAAAGAACAATTAAGAGGTGTTCCTTAGCTCCCTCAACTTAATTAGGCGACGGATTAAGAGGCGTTCTATAGTTTCCAATATCCTGGCAAGATGTGTGTCGGCCTGTTCCTATGCCACAGGTGGTCCTGTCGCCGTCCTTCAACTCGACTATGGAAAAAGCTTTCGACTGTGTTGCACACCATATTTCGTCTTCCATTCTGGACCATGTCAGTGTAGGTTTTGTTGCACGTGAGAGAGTAGCCATGGCATACTGTAACTGCACGGCGAGATTAATTGTGCGTAAGTGCCTGGGGCCTCATAATAATTGTGCAACGATCGGCGCACCAGGGATGCCCCCGAAGCCCTCTTTTGTTTTGTATGTGCTTTAATTCCTTGAGTTTAAACAAAACACAAAATGAGTGTGCGCAAGGTGACAGGTTGTTACAGACAGAAATTAAGTTGCTTGCATATGCTGATGGTGTGCCAATCTTGGCAGTATGCGTATGCGGCAGTATGCATGAAAGTATGCGTACGACCATTGAGTGGTTTAGGCAGTTTTGCGAAGCCACGGGAAGTCAAGTTAACTGGCAATATCACTGGGTTCCCGGCACGGAGGATGGCTATCGACCCCTGATAGCTTTGCGAACGTGTCCTCGTTACCACTCCGATTCCGCGCATTGACGGAGCAGCTGCGCAAGGCCTCCGCCGCTGACGCTCCGTAAAAGATCAAAAATTGAGGCTTCACACATACCTCGGGTTTTCAGCTTTCTTAGCGAAGTAGCGCTTACGCGCTAAAAGCTGAACCTAGTGGACATCACGCCTGGCTACTTATCGACGCGACAGCGGCTCGATTCCCGCAGCAGGCACAGCATTTTTGTTTCTTCTTTCAGCTCCTGCTCTCTTTGGGTGAAATGTTGCACCCCTGCTTTGCTCGCTTCGGACGAATCGTTGCGCCCTAAGGGATGTTTCGTAGCGGACTAAGATATAACTCCTAATGGACTAATGACTGTGGAAACGCAGTAAACTAGTTTCCAAAAGGACCAACCTTTCATCCGAAAGAACGAAAAGTCGCTTCCAGCGTGAGTGCCACTCTTCGATGTGCACCTACCTCTGCAAGTGCCTTTTCTCTACTATTATCCAAACTATTCCAAAAATTGAGCCCAAAAGTGTCTATCTTGCTCTAAAGCATGGTAGCACTAAAACAGATGTAAACGACTATGCTTCGCCACAAATACGGGCCAGACATGCAGGGAGCAGGAAGGTGACATACGCGGTGCAAATGTTCATTGTATAATATGAGAGCCAACATCGCTATGGGCGCATGGGCGAACAGGCGGCTGCTCGAACTGCCCGCACGGAATGAAATGCGGAAAAGGCACGTGTGAAAATGAATGCACAACAGTTCCAAATATTGTACTAATGGATCAAACAGCAGCGCATAAAAGTAATATCGATAACAAACTTTTTAAGCACGCGTTTAGGCGAATTCAATGGATATTTTCAGCAATTCTTTGCATACGAATTAACATTGACGGAGTGCAACGCTCAAGAAATTACAAATGCGCCAGAGCTCAGAAAGGTGTCCTAAATCTCTAAATGGGCATGAGATTTCGTAATGCGTCTTCAATTGCTCTTGGCCGTCGCGAATACCGTCGAACAAGAAAGCAGGTCAACCTTCTTGCATACTACTTTTATTCATTTCTTGTTTATTTCGTAGCTTTGAAAGTTAATTCTTGTTTTAATTAATTTGCATTGTCTGAGCAAATGAAATTTTTAAGTGCTCTTTCTCTGTCATAATGCTACCGCAGCAAGCTACGCTCTCGTTGGACTTGGTCATAGTCGATACTGCGTACCGCGAAATTACCTCCGCAAGCGCTGCAGAGAGTTTCACGCCCACGAGTGGTATCTAAGCCGCTCCCATGAGACTGCGTGATACCACGCCCGCATCTCTATACGCCAGCATATGAAGCAGGTAGCGGCGCCCCCTATAGGGCCGGCGTTGGTACAGCGTTTCGCTGCTCAGCCCAAGAACGCGGCATCCAATCCCAGCCACGTCGGCTGCGTTTCCATGGAGGCGAAACGCAGAAAATGTCTGTGGGTGTGTGCTGCGCGAAGTCAGTGCACGTTAATCCTTAAAAGCCCATAGTATTAAAGAACCTCAGATGGTAGAAATGGCACCGAAGCCTCCCACTACGGCGCCTCTTTCTCTATTCCCTCCTTCCTTTACTCTTTCTTCTATCCCTTCCATCACGTCGGGGATGAGGTATCCACTTAAAGTGAGGCAGTTACCGCGCTTTTCCTTTACGTGCGGCCGATTTAAAAAAATTCATGAATCCTGCCATGCAACGAAGCAGCTGCAGCTATGGAGCGCATGTCACACACATACGCGACGACAGGGTCGGTAATAGCTACACACTGGGCCAATTAATCCCCCTAACGCGGCTTCAGAAGTCTTCCTCGCTGGGGAAGGGACCGTGGAACGAGGGAAGGCCACCGGATTCACAAATTTGAAGCATCTGTGGACAAAGCTCGGCACACGGGTCTTCCTCGTTAAACGTGTGAGCTCCAGCGCGATGCTCAGCAGACTCTTCGACCCATGTTTATGAAGGACGATTTCGGACAGACAATGCCGCTTTAATGGGGAGCAAATGTACGGCGTAGCTGAAAGCCTATCTTGTTTCGACACTAGACCTGGTGTTTCACCTAATGTGTACCATAATTTTTAAATATAGGCTTTCACAGTTAGAAGGGCGCTTTTTTCGGCAAAACATTCTCAGCGGTGTAGCGCATCAGAATATAGTTAATACGAAATAGGCTCGGTAACTAATATTAAAAAATAACTTTTAACTATTACTGTTAGTCTGGTTATTGAGAGGCGTGTATATAACACAGCCCAGTGCAAGTAATATCCGTATCATTTTTTATAATTCCGAAAGCTCAAATACCTTCGGCGCTGTGGCCCAACAAATTTGGGCTATTTCGACAAATTACGTGCACTGGAGGGGTTGCTTTGCCCGCGAGCGTTTCGAAAACGCGTGTATTTTGGGGTGATGTAGGCAAAATTTTTTTGCCCACAGCGGCGAGGGTACCTGAGTTTTCGAAATTATAAAAACTGATATGGATATTACTTACAGTGGGCTACATGCCTCTCTTATAAATAAGGAGACTAACAGTAATTGTTAAAAAGTTAGCTACTCAGTATTACTTAACCAGCCAACTAATTAGCGTTAGCGCGTCTTAGCTGTATTCTGATGCTCTACACCACTGGCTGTGTTATGCCGAAAAAAGCGCTCCTCCAACACAAAAAACTTATTTTTAGAAATTGCAGAACCTATTAGGTGAAACACCGGGTATATACTGGCACCTCATCGGTGACTCAGTGGTACTGGCGCTCTGCTGCTGACCCGAAAGACGCGAGGTCAATCCCGGCCGCGGCTGCCGAATTTCTACGGAGGCAAAATTCTAGAGGCCCGCGTACTGTGCGCTGTCAGTGCACGATAGAGAACCCCAGGTGGTCGAAATTTCCGGAGCTCTTCACTACAGCGTCCCCATAGCCTGGGTCACTTTGGGACGTTAAACCCCCATAAAACCATAAACCGGTATACACTGTTCTCATGACATGACCTGCACAGAGCAGACAACATATTTATTTAGTTGCCTAAGTGTTTGTCTGGCTCACTGATGCTATTAACGAAGGTATTTTAAGCTTCTGCGTCCCAGCTCGTGCCTGAAATGATCTCAAGCTTGCGTCTCAGATGTCGATTGCCCTTCTCTGGTCTGCCTGCGCTGAGGGCTGCCGTTTTGGAGAAAGCCAGAGACGTAGCACTTTAATATCGCGGTTTTCATTAAGCAGCACGCAGCAGGAAATTCATAAAACGAAAAAGGAGAGAAACAGACTGAAGGGAACCCAGCGGACCGCACTGAACCAGACGAGAAGAACGCGCTCGCGCAGGAGAGTAACGAACTTTGATTGAGCTCAGCGTAGCACGCACGACCAATTAACCTGCTGGACTAGAGGCCCATGAGCGCCGTGTGGCGTGCCAGGACGTCACTGCGTGGGCAGCCCTCACGCACCGTCTGGCTCAAAGGAAAAATAATGGACGCGCAGGTTGAATCCGGTCATTCCCGTGTGCCGCCGAACACGCGAGTGGGCTGAGCGACAAAAAAGGGCCGCACACGGCCCGGCCTGCTGCCATTCTCGTTTTCGAAAAAGAGAAAACGGGCGAAGATGGGAAACGCCGCCGTCGACGACGACGACGGGAGAATGCTTCTTGTTGTCTTTTCTCCCTCGTTGTTCCTTTCTTTCTTTCCCGCTGTTGTCGTTCGCCCCAGATTACCCGATGGATCTCCCAAAGACAACTGCTTTCGAGCTGGCTGGTTGCGCAAGCTCTAAGCCTCTTCTAGCCGCACCCTTAACGTAACTGCGAACCCTAAACCCTCTCTTTCCATTCTTCTTTATAACCCCCCCCCCCCCCCCCCCTCGGCCCTCCCACTCGCTTAGATAAAAAGGTGCCGAGTTTCATAATAGGGTACGTACAATGGCTTGGTCTGTAAACGTGGCTCTCCATTAATGTTTTTTTTTATATTTGCTAGGCATTCCGTGAATTTTTAACCATCTCATCAACACAGGCAGAAGGAGTATAAATAAGCTGATACTGCCCAAGGATCACATAGGGGATTGATGAGACGCCTAAAGAGGGAAAAAAAGCATCAAGAATAAAGTAGACAGGTTTAGAAGGCAAACTGATCACTACGTTGCGTTCTTGCAGTACGTTTTCCTTTTCTCATTATTCTACGCATACGTTTCGGATGGGTGTGCATCAAGCTGCAACCAGAGTTTTGAGTCTATTCACAGTATTCCCATTTTTACTTAATCCATTTCATGTCGGGCACCGACGCACATAGTTGCTTGGCTAATGACGCTTTCGGCGGCCTGCAGAGAGAGGGGCGCCAAAATGCTATAAATAAAGGCAAATATGTCCGCAGTCCGGCATTTTTTTCTTTTAGTGTGACAGTGCAACTAAATTCGAATGGCTTCTTGGTCGGACGCTTTTTTTAGTATTTACATTACTCGTAGCATAACCGCTTTCTGGCGACGAACTTGGCTGACAACGTTCGCTTTCCATGCATTGCGCATTGGCTGTCAAGGTATTGACAGAGCAATGGAAATCAGGCTTAAGCGATGAATTTTAATTGCATGATTATATCCCCGCATAAATAGAGTCCGTATAGACTCGAAAAAGCGTTCCTAGTGGAGTGGTTCTGGTACAATGGATTTCGGCTAATTTAAAACCGGAAACAGACAATGAGAGTGCTAAGTACGAAGCCGTCAAGCACAAAACAGAGCCTCCACGTGTCATCGTGCGTCCCCCTTTGCGGCCACTGACTTCAGCTCGGCGGCTGAGCATGATTCTGCGCTGCCGAGAACAACGTAGGTAGGTCCGTGGGGAGCGTCCGCTCTACGGATGGTGGCAGCATCGTTTCTTCGGATTTTGCACGGTGAAAAAAAATGGTCACGAATTTCATTCGGACGCAGCGGCAGCTTCGTAGTCTCAAGCATTTGCAGCCTGAAATCACCAAGACGAAAGCAGGGGAAAAGAACAGCACTGGGCTGTGGTCACCCCGCTCGCTCTTCTTGCGCTCGTCTTCGTTTTTTCGTGCGTGCTGCAACGTGACGAAGGCCACAAATGTGCCGATATTTTGTTATGACAGCAGACAAGTGCAAACCACTTTGCAGCTCAGCTTTATGTCTTCCCCAGTTAAGACAATACAAAGCTATTCCCGCGAAATAATTGAAAAATAAAGTGTGCCTGCTACGTTCAACATATCTATGAAATATTATCAGAAGAGTCTGAGGCCCCGTTCATCGCTATTTTATCAATTTTTGGCTCTTCAATTTTTTAAGCCTTTCTAGTTCCCATTTTGAAAATTTTATGAGTTTAGTCTAGTGAAGCCTTTATATTAAAACATTATACGCTCAACGAAACTCGAATAGCTCATTTCGACCTCCCCCCTCCTGGCGCATTAGTGCGACGCGCTGTCATGGCGCACTATCCCGGTTTACATAAGTGCTTCTACCCAGAAAGTTAGTTCAATACGCTACCGTCGCATTCATGTAAACGTGGCTAGAGAGTGTCGTCGAGCGCCACCAGCTATGATGCTGGTACCGCTGTAAAAGTAAGCACAATTTCGAGGTCTTTTCGCCGACAACCGAATCCGAATTGTGAAGCCATATCTGGGAGGTGTAGAAGAATTTATTTATAGCTGCATTCACCAGAAAACAGACCTCTACCACCAAACGCAATAGCATGTTTATGTCTGCATTTCTGCGTGAGTGCGAGACATTAACGCCCTTTTACCTTTATTTTTCGGTTGCCAAACATGCTTCAAGCTTTTTACCTCAGTTGGAATCTCTACGTATGCGCGCACTCCTTGCGCTCTTTCTATTTTCTTTTGCCTTCTGCACTGTGGTTTTCTGTGCGCTGGGTAGCGAACTGTACGTAAGCCTGGGTAAATTTTCTGCCTTTTCTTAGGTGGGTTTTTTCTCCATGGACAACAGCAGCTTTTACCGACACAAATTGGAGCTAACGAAGTGAATGGATGTAGCTGGTAACCTCGAGTGTGCAGGAGGATGAAAACGAAAGAAGTATACGAGGAGCGCAACTAAGCAGAAGCGACCGCGGTCAGGCATCTCCTTGAAAGATCACGACCCTTCTCTTTTTATTTTTAAATATTCAAGCAAGTTTTTAGGTTTTGGTAGCAGTAGCTCCAGTTTGAGCAGGCTTTTTTATAATAAGGCGGAAACTGGAATTAATATATTTAATAATTTCAGACTAGTGGTTTCTTTAATCAATCGTCCGTGGAAGAGTGCGTTTTTCTCAATATCAGGGGGCTCCATTCTGAATATTTTACGGTAACAAATTACATTGGAAGACTGTCGCTTCTTTCTTTGTTGAAAATCGCGCACTGCCAGTTGGCACGCCTTGGGCGCCCTTGTTCTCCCGCAGTTTACTTCGGGGGTGCACTCTGCGGCTATTATCGATGTATGTGTGCCATACAAAATATGTTATATAATGGAAAGTACTGCAAGACTTCCGGAGTCCCTCTCAGTCGTGAGGCGCAGCCCAATAAGACGATCAAGGTTTTGACGACTTATGTGATTATCTATCCGTTGTCCATAGCACAATTAGCTACCCTTCAAGTGATATGTGTAAATCATTACTGTGAATCCTTTTAAAATTAAGAGTTCGTCTATTTTGCTTTTGAGCACGAGCTTAGTGCAACTTTATTTCGTTATGTTCAACATTTTCAGACAAATATTTTGAAAATCAGAGAATTGGAAGATGCTGTTATGGAAATATTGAAGGTAATGGTCCATTCTTTTGATGCGTATCAAAATATTTCCTTTAAAGTGCTTCCATTCATCGCATCGAACAGTTAAGACTGTCATAGAAAACCAATGGGGAACTCCTTTTACGATAGCAACAGAGTTAATAGCAAAAACAATGCGAGACTGCCGTCGGCTGACCTGCAGATATATTGATTGTTATAATTAAATCTTATATTATGTGAAAAAACTGTGCTCAGATATGGTTTCCCGCTCAAAAGTTCTTTTGTTCGGAATATCTGGGTGTATAACTGTGAGTGAAGCACCGCACTGAGCTGAGGCATACATCTGTCTAGTGCAATATATGTCGTTTATCATGTCGTTATGAGCGACTCCGCCCCTCCCACTCCGCTAATAAATTTTGTTGACTGGGTTTCAGCCGGATTCACACTAGAGTACGTACAGAACTTTACGTAGACAAGGAACTATCTCCGCAGACGGTACAAGTTGCTAGCATAAGTGGCACGGAAGAAGTAGTAGTTGCAGCTTTGTTTTATTTTTATGGAGTAGCTATACTTTACCTGCAAAGCAACCGTTGGTGAAAAATATTTCCTTCAGGGTCTTGTTCATGATTTACGTCAATCAAAATCATCGCCCACAGGTGATGCTCCTAAAAAACTCGTCTGGGATGAAATGCGCACTGCAGACCGTCATTGCTAGTTTTTATCTAGGATTTATTGTTCCAGCACCGACATTCTTAGTGTTTATTCTGCTTGTCTAGGCAGCCGGTTATGAGAGTGTGTATATTTCCAAAAGTAAGGTTAAATACGCGACCACTGCTGACGAGCTCGGCGAATTTAATACCCACTAAGTGCGCCAATTTACAAATTGCGCCATTTTGAAATTCTGTAGCCGCGAGCAGCAGAGAAACGGACAGAAGTGAAAACTTTTCTCCCTGTCCTTGTTTGTTTTCCACGCACCTCTTGATCCTTTTCCCTCAACCTTCTTGCACACCATTACAGCCGCATTGATACGTGTCACAGCTGCTGCTTCCACGCTGTCTGCAGCCGACCAGCAACTCCTCCCTCTTGCGGTTTCTACTACACCTCCGATGTACATACACGACAAGCTTGTACACACGGTGACAGATGACACGTTGCATATCTTCGCGCCACAGCACTCCAGATGACCTGGCCAGCGTTTGGGTGTCTTCATCTTTAGCAAAGCAGCGCACTCTCGTCTCAATTGCACCAATTTGGGACATAATTAGAGATTGGACTTTCCGATTTTTTTTTTTTTTGAAGCAGCAGACTTTTTTCGATGCTTATTTCAGAACGCAATTTAAGTTCTTTTTGGGATACTTTGTGGTAATATTGCGTGTTCAGAAGTCGTTTAGAGTTTTCCTTCACATCTTCGGCCCTTTGCCGGCACAAGCATTTGATTTTCAATAATTAACTCAAAAATAGTCGTATTCAGGCCTGTATACGCGAAGAGGCAAACATTATCGCCATTTAAGAACAGTTAAGAAGTTATATAAAGGAGCTCTCAACTAAAACACCACTGAAAATTCACTTGTTAAGGTTATTGCGCTTTTGGTAGATCAAGGAGGCGATGCAGCACGTGGTCTATTTATTGACAGCGATGAAAGTGCCGCTTCATCATGTGGGTTTACAGAACACTACACTTTTTAGCGGCGCTTATTCATGGTTTTGCGTCAGTGTCCGTCCGTGCAGCGGAAAAGCCTACATGACTAACTGCCCTAAGCGGGTGATGACAGTGAACAGCGGTACGCTAACAGAGGGTGTTTCGCGAGGACGTTGAGCTTCCCGGTATTTAGAGGCATTTAAGGTAACGGATCAGTATACAGTAAAACCGGTGAAACCTCGTTAATTCGATGCCGTTAATTCGGAAAGCTGGATAATTCGAACACCCCGTCTGGTTCCGTCACACGTATGAACTATTCTATGGCGTGAAACTTCCGTTAATTCAGAAGAATTTGGCCGCACTTCGGTGAATTAGGACTGGCGAGGGAACTCGGATGTGCACAGGGCGCCGGACATGAGGCTATGATGATGGTGAGTGGGGACTCAATAGTGCGGTCCGTACATAGCTAGAGTGGCGCTGGTGTTCAACTGAAATGTTAAGGAGTAGTACTCATAGCTTTCATCATCTGTCGAGAAAGTACAACGAGGTGCCCTTTCGATTTGTTCTGCGATACTAAACTTTTTTCTTAGTTTTCTGTGCTACGCGTTGTGGACCATTGTGTCAGCGTCCTCGTGTTATCGCGGAAACAGTAAGAGCTTTGCACTATTACACTTTGCACTTTGTGCGCAGGGAGTGCTTTCTTTTTTTCGCGGGATATGTGCGCCTGTCTTTGTGTTTGTGTTAATTTTCAAAAATTAATTTCAAAAATTTAATTTTCAAAATTAAATTTTGAAAATTTACGCTTTTACCTATATTCTCCATTTAAATCGGAAAGTCCAACCCCTAAATCCAATGCATCACCATGCTGGAGGGCGAGTAAATTGCACGAACATTTTTACGCGGCATTATACTGCAATGCGCAGCAGAACAAAAACCTGGCGCTGCTGCCTGATCATCACTCAGGCAGTCATATTAGTTTTCCACACCCCCGCCCTCATATCCAGTGAAAACTGTGAACACTCCTGCTCAAGCCCCATGAGACTTGTTTTTAGTCAGTTAGTAGTAGATTGTCGTGTTGTATGGTGCGTGTATCAGAGAGCAAACATTGGTTAGCGACGTCCTAGCTGAAATCAAAAAGAGAAATGAACTTGGGCGGGCGATTCTCCATTATGATAACAGAGACAATTCCAAGAAGAATTGTCTCTGTTAGGGCACACCGGAGCGCAGGGCACGCAGGGCACACCGGAGCGTTGTATGGAAGATGAAATTACGAAATTTAACAGAAGAACGACCGCAGCTGACGCAGGACAAGGCTAAGTGGAGGTCAATAATAGCGGAATTATTTGTCGTGCACTCGACGAAATCAAGCCGATGATGATGCTGATGATGATGCTGTCGCGCACCGATATTCCATAGTCGGTAGTCTTGAGATAGGAACCACGATTAACTTATTTGTTATCTATGCGCGTTTTGAGTGCAGTACAGGTGCTTGACTGGCGCGCGTGGCTTTATCTTTTCTGATTCTGCCACACTGAATCGATTTCATTCTAATTCTGACAACAGACCCGCATAGCAACGAGAAAAGCAGCGCACTGAATGCTAAGAAAGCCCTGAGGCTGCGCCCACATCCAGACAAACCGACAGATACGGTGCCTTGCTACTTATTCAGCTGTCCTCACTCAAGAGTGGCCATTTTTTTTATAGCCACTTTTCAACGCGCCTCCAGTGTTTACAAAGTTATTTTCGGCAGTGTACGAGACAGACAGTTGACTTGAAAGACCGATGCGAGTGATCTCACCACAAGGTAAGCAAACTTCATTTGCTACCAATCTCTGCGTAAGTTCGTCGTCGAACGGGAACAGAAGAAAAGAAACCCGAAGCTCTTTTGAGCTGCCGTCTGATGTGTGGCGACACAACCGAGCGCAGATTTCTCTACTGGTCAAAAGTGGCGCAGACATAATAAACTAATGGCCGAAGGACAAAGACACCACCGTGTGCGGGCGAGCATGCCTTTTGGTTATTCCTAGTAACTGGCCTGATCCTTTTCAACACTTCCGCTAGCCAGAGGATGAGGGGGTCATTTTTTACATTCGTAAAAAATGCGTAAATGGTCACCTGCGGTGTGTCAAAGCACATTCACACCTGTACATTAATAAAATATGCACAAGTGGACCCTAAGACACTCACAGGGATTTGCAGGGCTAGAAACTTGGCGCCTAAAATAAAATATGTTCTCAATCTGTCGCTGCAGTTCGAAAAGCCTCTATTTCTCAATATGCGGTAAAGAACGCTTTCGCCAGTGGAGCAGAGTTGCTCTTACCGATGCAGCGCACTCACCTTTTTCTGCTTTAAATTCGCTCTAATGCCTTTCGACGGCGCGCATAGTAAGAAGCTAAAGCAAAACTCGGTCGGAGAACGGCTGTCTGTTGCAATAAATTCCCTCCAAAAGTAAAGTATGCCACGCAGTAATGATGAGGAAAAGAAAGAAGTGCTAAACGACGGCACTTTTGAGCTCGCTGAGTAAAATTACTCGCAGAAAAGTGCGCAAAAACGGTTCTGAGAAGTGTGGCTATATGCTCAACACTTGCAGAATCTACCGGCTTCTCAAAGTTTGCGAAATACTTCGCACATCGCGTCACAGAATCACGACAAAACACATCGAAGAGTTAATGCCCCGAAAAGGCAAGGCCGCCTTAATCGCGCTGTGCATATCATGGCGCAACATCCAAGTCGTTACAGTGCAAATGAACTTCCGTAGAATCGCACTTAGAGTGAACAGCGGCAACTAGTCGGAAGAGAAAGTACACGAAAAACAAAGAGAAGCAGGATAAGAACAAATGTACGTACAAGCTGATGTCATGAAAAACAGCAGGGATATAACGAGAAAATTACAAAGGGTTAAAAAGAGAAAAATTACAAAGTGGCGAAGTAATACTCTTATCGTATGTCGCATTAAAATGGAACACATCTAGCCGGTGGGAAGTGTTGTGTGCGCGCGAAACCAAGCACTCGTGTTATCGCGTACTGTCTGCGCATGCTCACTGCCCGGCTATCTCTTATCGGGTAGCCCGTGCTGGCTTTAAAAGACCGCTCGCACGGGCCCACCGCGCTCAGTATGTAACCTGTTGGCTTCCTGCCAAGTAGCAGGAATAAACGTTCCTTCGATGCTACGTCTACGCCGCCCAGTTCTTGGATGCCAGACATGACATATTGGCGACGAGGGTGGGACGACCGCCGTACGGAATTCGCAGTGTGAAGAACCTGGCCTCTGTGTAAAAGCTTTCCGCCACTAAGATTTCCCTGCGGTGAAATTCCTGAAACTGGCATCACGGCAGCCGAAACTTCCAAGTGAGTCATGAGTCACATCGGCCACATTGAACCTTTCGACGAGACCACGAGTGACTGGCGCTCATACGAGGAAAGGTTGAAAGCCTATCTTTTGGTCAATGATGTTCCAGTAGCAAAGAAGGTTCCTGCTTTCCTAAGTCTCATCGGCGCGAAGACCTATGCGCTGCTCAAGTCGCTGACGGCACCGGACGCACCGTCGTCACGAGAGTTTGACAGTCTTCTGAAACTCCTGAGCGATCACCTGGCGCCGCAGTCGTCCGTCATCGCAGAGCGTGCGAAATTTTACAAGCGGTCACAGCGAAGCGGTGAGTCCATTACAGAATTTGTCGCGGAACTTCGAAGGCTGGTGCAGAGTTGCGAATTTGGAAGTTTCTTGGATGAAGCGCTCCGGGACTGTTTCGTTTGCGGCCTGCTCCGCGAGGACATTCAGCGTGTATTATTCACAGAAGACAAGAAGCTAACCTTCCAGAAGGCCGTAGATAGAGCTCTTGCCATGGAAACTGCAACTAAAAGCGCGGCGTTCACGCATAACAGCGCATCCCCGGCGTACGAAGTGAATAAGGTTCGAGGCGAAAAGCAGTCTGTGATGTCGCCAAGCTGCTTCCGTTGCGGGTCACCCAAGCATTCTAGCGAAGCATGCCCTCATATCGGCGATACATGTTATAATTGTAACCGAAAAGGGCATATTCAACGCGCCTGCAGGAAAGGAAAGAAAGCTAGGGAGGCAAAGCCCCGGAAACGTGTGAAGATGCTCACGTCCGTCCGAAACGAGTCGTCTGTCCCACTTAAATCAGTCAACGCAGACCCATTTACTGTACCCGTGAACGTTGACGGTGTCCTACTGACGATGGAGCTTGACACCGGCGCAGCCGTATCCGTCATATCATGGCGCGAATTCCAGAGGCTGTTTCCACGTAAGCGACTTCAGCCAGCATCGTTAAAGCTGCGCACGTATACTGGGGCTATAGTAAAACCGAAGGGTCTGGCGAAAGTCGTCGTGCACCACAACGACCAGAGCGTGGAGCTTCCCCTGTACGTCGTGGACACTACAGGACCGGCACTCCTCGGCAGAGAATGGTTGCAAGATATTCGTCTGGATTGGAAGAACCTAGTTTTTTTTAATCACCTTGGTCTCTCTCGAGAAATGTCAAAGCACTGGCAAGAAAAGCTGGAAGCCATGCTAGACAGCCATTCCGAACTTTTCAAGGATGAGCTAGGTACCATCACGGAAGAGCAGGCCGAGCTTGTCCTTCGCGAAGGGTCACAGCCGAAGTTTGTAAAGGCAAGAAGCGTTCCCTTTGCTCTGCAAGGTGCAGTAGAAGCGGAACTTGTGAAAATGGAGAAGCTGGGCATCATAACGCCTGTTGCTACAAGCGAATACGCAACGCCCTTGGTACCGGTAGTGAAGAGGGATGGAAGCCTCCGGCTGTGTGGCGATTATAAAACCACCGTCAATCCCTGTCTGGAAGTAGACCGGTACCCGCTACCTCGGATAGATGACCTTCTAGCAGCGCTTGCAGGAGGAGAGGAATTTTCGAAGATCGACTTGAGTAGGGCCTACCAGCAGGTAGTTATGGCGGAAAGCTCCCGGAAACTACTGACGATAAACACGCATAAGGGATTGTATACTATGAACCGTCTGTCTTTCGGCATTTCGTCCGCCCCAAGCATATTTCAAAGAATTATGGACAACATGCTGAAAGGTTTGGAAGGAGTCAGTTGCTACCTTGACGACATCCTGGTCACAGGCAAGACCAAGCAAGAGCATTTCCATAACTTGGAAGCCGTCTTGTCAAGATTGCAGGAACGCGGTGTGCGCATCCGGCGCGATAAGTGCTCGTTTTTTCAACGAGAGCTCCGTTATCTGGGCCACGTCATCAACGCCGGGGGTGTTTGCGCATCGCCTGAAAAGGTATTGGCACTGCTAAATGCGCCTGCTCCAAAAGACAAGCAGCAACTGCAGTCATTCCTTGGGATGGTCAATTATTACGGCAAGTTTGTTCAGCGTCTGTCGACTTTGGCACAGCCGTTGTACAGGCTGCTAAAGCAAACAACAGAGTGGACGTGGGATGCGTCATGCCAGCTTGCTTTCACGGAGATAAAAGCAGCTATGGCTTCCCCTCCAGTTCTTGCCCATTATGATCCGAAGCGACCGCTTCAACTTGCCTGCGACGCATCTCAGTACGGCATAGGCGCAGTTCTTTCGCAGAAAATGATAAATGGATCAGTTCGACCGGTTGCCTACGCATCCCGCACATTGTCAAGTGCCGAAAAGAACTACAGTCAGATCGAGAAAGAAGCCCTTGCCCTCGTATTCGGCGTAAAGAAGTTTCACTTCTACGTCTACGGAAGGTTCTTCACGCTTGTGACTGACCATAAACCACTGCAAACAATTTTCGGCCCGAAAACAGGCATTCCCGCGATGGCAGCTGCCCGCATGCAGCGTTGGGCGCTGACGCTGTCAGCCTACAACTATGCTCTTGAATTCAAGAAATCTACCGATAATGCGGAAGCAGACTGTTTATCGCGCTTGCCGCTCGACAGCAGCGAAAAGCAATCGGCAGAAGAAAGCGAAACTTTTTATTCGCTTCGTTTGGAAACGCTGCCTGTCACAGGCCAAGACATCGCTCGTGAAACGAGGCGTGATCCTTTACTAAGCAAGGTACTGAACTTCACAAGTGCTGGCTGGCCGTCGCATGTCGCTGAGAAGGAGTTGAAACTTTTCTTCGACAAGCGTTTGGAGCTCACAGTTCATCAAGGGTGTTTAATGTACGGCATGAGAGTAGTCGTGCCTCCAAAACACCGAGCCTTCTTGCTTGAGGAACTTCATCAGGGTCATCCCGGTATCGTAAGATGCAAAGAACTCGCGAGGAGCTACGTCTGGTGGCCTGGTATCGACGCGGACCTAGAGCAACACGTGAAGAAATGTGAAGAGTGTCAACAGCAACGGAACGAACCAGCACCGGCTCCGCTTCATCCATGGTCATGGCCGACTTCGCCGTGGCAAAGAGTTCACTTGGACTTTGCTGGACCCATGAAAGACAAAATGTTTCTTGTTGCTGTGGACGCACACTCAAAATGGCCGGAAGTTTATGTCATGCAGAAGACTACGGCGTACCACACAATTCAGTGTCTCCAAGACCTCTTCTCGCGTTTTGGCGTACCCGAGACCATCGTGACCGACAATGGACCACAGTTCGTTTCCGAAGAATTCAAGAGCTTCGTCAAAGGTTTCGGTGGTCGTCATATCGTGAGTGCAGCGTACCATCCAAGCACGAATGGCCTTGCGGAGAGATTTGTACAGACAATGAAATCTGCGTTGCGGAAAGGACGACCCCAAGACTCCTTGCAGGCAACCTTACAGACGTTCCTGATGACGTACCGCAACACGCCGCATGCGACTACAAGAGAAACTCCAGCAAACCTTTTCATAGGTAGACGACTGCGCACGAGACTCGACGCAGTCAAGCCTTCTGTCGGGGGAAGAGTGGCTCAGCAACAGCTCTCCGATATGGTGCGACGCAAGGCACGTGAGCGACTTTTCAACATCAACGATGAGGTCCTCGTGAGGAATTACAGAGGTCCTGAGAAATGGGTCCCTGGCACTATCATTCAGCAGTCTGGCCCCGTTTCATTCAAGGTTCGAGTTAAGACGAATCGTGGGGTGCTCATTTGGCGTCGTCATCAAGACCAGCTACTGCTCAGCATCGACAGCTCAAAGCAGAGCATCATGAAAGATTTTATTCCAGATTTCGGGGATCCTGAGAGCGCCAACGAGCCACTTCCAGCTGCGGCCCCTGCGGCAACAAACGACCCTCCAGGGGAGCGACGCTATCCACAGAGGGACCGGCGACCTCCTGATAGATATCAGCCATAGCATTAGTTGCATTGTATAATGTAGCAAAAGGACTTTGGGCTCATTAGGAGGAAGGAGATGTTGTGTGCGCGCGAAACCAAGCACTCGTGTTATCGCGTACTGTCTGCGCATGCTCACTGCCCGGCTATCTCTTATCGGGTAGCCCGTGCTGGCTTTAAAAGACCGCTCGCACGGGCCCACCGCGCTCAGTATGTAACCTGTTGGCTTCCTGCCAAGTAGCAGGAATAAACGTTCCTTCGATGCTACGTCTACGCCGCCCAGTTCTTGGATGCCAGACATGACAGGAAGAACCCTACAAATCACAAAGCAGCTTCACTGAGTTCCATTCGAGAATTGAGCAAGACAAAGACTCGCGTGTTAGAAGTAGCAGTTCGTCGGACTTCGGGTACGGGGGTTCGTTCCGTTTGTGCGCCTTTCGGCGACCGTGCAACGTTACGTTAGACGTTTTTACCATACCGTAGACGCACTACCGGAGACGTATACCGGTTTACCGGACGCCTTCTGCGCACGCGCAGTGGTCCCACCTGGCAGCAGGAATTTCACTGCGCATGCGCGGGAGGCGTCCGGTAAGCCAGTATATGTCTCCGTCAGTGCGTCTACGGTATGCTAAAAACGTCTATTAGCAGCTTGTGAACGTCAACAAAGCCTCCGAACGGGGAACCAAGGGCTACCACGCGAGTGAAGTTGAAGCCGTTTAGTCTCCTACGTGGGCAAGGCTCCGCATATTTCTGAACCGGCTCGACCATCCGCGTCTGCATGGCCACCAACCGGTAGCCCGCATCGACGTACTTCGTAGGCCGTCAGAGTTCCCATGACTACGCCATACTGGCTTGTCACGATGAGAGGGGGTAAAAATGCGACTGAAATTAGCAAAACATCGTCTATTTTTTTAATATTCACAGATATCAACAAACAAATGTAACACAGTTGTTTTAAGGAGTCATGTCACACCGCTCAGTATATAATTGTAAAAGTCTTAGCTACAGCGGAACACAGTTCAATTTTACATTCTTAAAAATGGCGCCAGTGGCGCATTTTGACCCGAACCCTAGACTATAATTCGCCAGTGCATGGGGTAAAATGAGAGGCGCTTCCAAAATTAAGGTATTACGCAGCCTTGCGCTGAATGCACACAAAGTTGGCTCCATGGGCACCAACGCAATCGTTCTGAGCCTAGTGGCATGACAAACACTGGACTCCGACAGAAGCCGGCACTCTTTTGTTCCACGACAGGTTGAAGACCAGACAATTTTACAGCCAATCTTTGCGTGTAGCCTGGCTACGTGATTGTCTTCAGTTTCCTGCCTTCTTCGCAACCTTTCTCTCTTTTTAGTGTCACGACCGCTCCTCTTTCGCGTCTTCCTTGTCGAATGAACATGCGATTTGGCTCGAATCGCAGTTCTTGAACATGGGGTCTTGTCCGTGATTGAAGGTCAGACCGAACAAAGCTGGCTCCAATTCCTATACATGTCGCGTCCTTGCTCTCCGGAAGAAAAGCCGCGCTTGAAGGTTGTAAAGAAAGTGTGCATTTTCCTTCACTCATATTCCCTCGCTTTCCTTGCTGCTCTTTGGTGGGCCTCTTTAGGGAGAACAAAACAATGGGTGACACAGGCGCTGCTTGGGGCTCTCCAGTGCTTTATTCACGTCTTCCTCGAGCAATACGGCAACCAGTGCTTTCCTGTTGTACGTTCAGACCATCTCAAAGACCGAGAAGACAAGGTCAGGGCTTTTGAACTAGCAATGAAACTATATGTGTTACTTTAGGCCAATCATCGTTGCGATTTGCCCCACGTGTAGCTTGCTGCTAAAATAATAGCCCCGAAAGAACGTGAGGTGCAAACACTTCTAAATTTTGCATAAACTAACACTATTAACCAATTCTAAAAAATAATCACTCGAGTTAATTTGGGACGCTTACTGGCCGGTTTTCATGCACAGTTTTGACGAAAATGGTGTGAAAAATTTCTCAGGTTTTCGATCGCTTGCTTGATCACCTAGGCTCACTTTACAATTTTTTTTCCTGTTTAGAAGACGGCAATTTTCTCAGCTTTGGGTTCACTTTGCAGCGACATGTGGCGGATCACTCCAGCTTAATATCCAGTTATCATGAGCGCACATTCAAAACTTAGCGGTCGCGAAGTAACAAAATGCCGTATTTTAGCTTGTGTCGCAATCTGCCCCACTATCCTCTGGCTCGCATGCTCTCTCTGCCTAGACCACGGACAAGTGCATTCTTTCTATGAGATTTTAAGCGTTTTCATAGATATAGTGGTGACTCACAACAAAAATTCAGGGACTTAGCTTCCTTGGGGTTCCTCTTTTAGACCAGATTCAGCAAAAATGGCGACGCACTGAAGAGCAACCCTGCTTCGTCCCCCCCCCCCCCCCCCCCCTTCTTTTTTTTTTGACGTAATGTTGTCACTGAACGAGTTTTAAAACGTGCCCGTAAATCTGTAACATGGTGTAACTTGTCAAATGCATTCAGTCATCGCAGCCTTAGTCGGAATAATGGGATAGAGAAATGTGACATATCTATGCAATTGTTATGTTCCCCAGGAGCTAACAACTGCCAACGATACCGCTGCCCCCATGAGAGCACCAGTTCCCAACGCCACCTGGATCAGGTGATCACACACGTGGAATATTCTCGACAAGTCACACCGCGGCCCGCGCAGCCAGCATTTTTATCATTCGGGAAGGGAGTGCGGTAGATTCTATTTGAGACATATAGTGCATGGACGCTTAGAACGCCAAGAACCTAGGAAAAGGTCCCAGCATCAGCACCACTGTTTCACAGCGTTTTTATTAAAAGCCTGGGAAGGTTACACGTTTCGCAAGACAGCCAGCGGAGCACTAGTGGTCGCTTGTCCTCTACACTTCTTCACACCCCTCCATGCGTTGCCAGTGCGGTCCCCTTGTTCCACGTGCCACTTGCAAGTTGCGCAAAATGCCCCACGAGGTACGCCCACCCTTACTGACTAGCATTTGATGTGCTCAAGGGTACGCCGGCTCGATTGCGTTATCGATGAGTTCACTAGAGTCCGTTGTGCAACGGGAAACCGATGACACGCGGTATTTTGTCAGCCGCTCAGGCGCACTGAGGCGTCAAAAGGTGTCAATAAACGACCGCAAAGTATTGATTTCGGGTTCTCAAGCAGGGCCAGCGGAGAAAGGCTTTGAAACCGCAATGAAACGCGCCACTCATTCGCAGCCAGTGGCGAGAGAGACACCCCCTCGCGACGAGATTCATTTATTTCTGTCGACATCCACGCTAAACAGCTCCCGGCAGGAACCCTATACGTGAAAACGAGCCCTTTCCCTTCACTCTCTGGCAGCAGCAGCTAGCAGAACCAACGCTGCTATACCAACATTTCAACAAACCCGAGATTTTCCAAGGCCACCACGAGTAAGGAGTCTTAGGACGCATAACGTAAGCCGAAAATAATACGATTCGCCTTGTGAATTGTCTGATCAAGATATCTTGCTTAGCAATACAATTGTGACGTCCAAAGAGAGCACTCAAGCTTCTCAAAGAGTGTAGCACATAACCCCGCCATGCTTCAGCAAACTAACCTGCGGCGGAGGTCGTAGAATGGAACTAGAAGGTGGTTCTCTCGCACCGACTTTCTGTTATGTAGCGAACGTGTAGTGTAGTATTATGCGTGTAGCGTAGCCAAGCAATACGTCCACTGCTCTGTAGTGAGTCGACGTAATGCTTTGCTATGGCTTTTCATTTGCAGCGAAAATCTTAATGATCGCTTATCGCTTGCTGAAGCAGAAATAACACTAAAGAAATTGCGCATATGTTATAATGCCTTTACTTGTATGAGTCACAAGAAACATACGCGACACTGGAGGCCAACAGTAAAAGCTGTCATCAGTGACAGCTTGACAGCCGTAGACATCCATACACAAGACAGCGTGACAGATGCATCGTTTCTTAAAGAAAACGTACAACACAAGGTCATAAATGGATTTCCACGCTATGTAGATAATATACTATAGAATTATGGTGAAATAAGGCCACAAGAAGCAATCGTAATTACAAGTTCAGCCATGCAATAGAAATAAAAGAAATACATATACGCTGACAGTAAGTAGGCAAAAAGGGATAAAGCAAAAATTGTCGCTTGAAGCAAGCAAAGAAGGAATTAACGAAATTATAGGAGGATGGTTCCGAACAGTAGTATGCAGTACGCAAAAAATATCATTATGGTATGTCAAAGACAAACAAAGAAATAATCATCCGAATATGTAACATTTTTTTATCCCTTGAAAGGCATAGTTTTCTGGTTGTACGTTTCCTCTTTTAGCCTATTTAATAATCTCGGCAACTGATTTTGGAGCGTTTGTAGAACATACGCTATGCGGGTTAACTGTTCAGTATTCATTCTAACGAGTGACATAGCTCGGAAAATTATTTTGTAGACTCGTTAACTGCTTTATTAATCTACCACCAACACTTATTTACTGTTTAAAAAGCTTGCTTAGTCGGTAATCATACACCGTCATAATAGGCATAACGTTTTATATTAAAAATAGTTAATCGGAGAGAAAATGACTAGATTTTCTATTGCACGATGAAACCTTTTTTTCAGTATGTGAAGCTTTTGTGTATATTTTTCTTGGTTGTAGATGCGCACACTTACAATAGTTTGTCAGTTTTTTAAGTATAAAGGAGCTCAGAACAGCTTCTTACCTCATTTATGCAACTTCTTGTGTTTTGAGAATGGAGACAGTTTCATCCTTATACAATGATGCGAATGATGCTATCATATAGCGAAAGAACCACCTGAAGAAACTATCAGGAAGCCATCAAAGATGCTGAAGATTTCAGCGCCAGATAGTCGATTAAGCCCGCCTCCTTATGATGTTATCTGAGATACAGTGAGGATAAAACCGGCCCCTATAGTGCTGGGTATATAATTGACCCGTTTAATAGCGCCGTTCGCGCTGCGTGCACTAGCGCCGACTTTCTACTGAACGCTATAAATTTAAAACTCATGGAATGCAAAGAGAAATTGAACGAAACATATATCCTTAAATCTGACAAGTGCTTCAGGTGTTATCTGATAATTAATCATTGGATGAAATGAAATAGTATCAAAATCTTTCGCTACCTTTCTGAGGTGTAAGGGCTGTGTGCGCTTCGAAATAGAGATGCACCGGTTGCAACGAAAGTTAAAGGTGCCTGCGAGAATTGACAAAATCAAAACCACGTACGCAACCATAATCAGTTTGCAGTTTCCTTGATACGATATACGTTTACTTAACTTTCAATGTCGTGGCCTCCATCCAGTGCCCAGTGTTAAGTCTTATCTCCTCCGCCCCGCCACGGTGGCTCAGTGGTTACGGCGCTCGGCTGCTGACCCGAAAGACGCGGGTTCGATACCGGCCGCGGCGGCTGAATTTCGATGAAGGCGAAATTCTGGAGGCCCGTGTGCTGTGCGATGTCAGTGCACGTTAAAGAACCCCAGGGGGTCGAAATTTCCGGAGCCCTTCACTACGGCGTCCCTCATAACCTGAGTTGCTTCGGGACGTTAAACCGCAATAACCCAATAAACCAAACCTCTTATCTCCTCTACTAGTGCTCGTGGTCGTCATGGCGTAAGGCAGACTTGTGAAAGCGCTATTTAAATCTTTAAAGAATTCAGGGTTCAGAACGAGACTATAAACTTCCAGTGTGCGCCCTATGTAGTACGCTCCCAGTAATGGCCTGAGGATACCTTCAAAAATGATTTCCCATTCCTCTCTTCCCTTCCCTTATCTCACATTGTTCTCCTTCCCACGCATACAGGGTGACGCCTAGCTAGTTACCTCCCTGTCTTTCCATTCTTCAGTTTTTCTCTCTCTCTCTCTTCAGCCGAAATAGGTTATTCTACATGAAATTCAACCTCATTGACGACTTCTCGCATCAGTTCTATATTGTTCTCGGTAAACGATTCTCGGTTATAGTGTATTCCGTCTAGCATAACTGTTTCAGCAGCGCGTGCAGGTTTCAGCCACCCTAAAAATTTTAGGGGCCAGATTCTCAGAGCTGGCCGCACGCAAGAACAATCTGGCACTCGCCGTCTAAGGCGAGAAAGCGCGGAAGTCTGGCTCGCGGTAATGAATGTGTCGGCTAATCGCGCTCCATTCTTCCGCGCCGTCGGGTCTGAGAAATCAGCCTCTGATTTGCTGAGACCAGCTGTAGCCTGCGTGCGCTTCAGTGCTAGCTAATTGAGAGACAGAGCATAATTTCTTGAAGCGAGCCTTTCCATTTTCCGTTCCTCAAGCATTTAACACATCTAATGTGCGTTCAGGTCCGAAGCACTTTTGCGCGAGGTTTCTGAGCGTGAATATGTACTCGGCGGTAAGTACGGGAGTTCGTTAATCGATCTCGACAGGGTTCAGGCGTGCCTTGAATAAATGATCCTGGCGAAACTATCCGGACACGAACGCGTCCGGGCAAAGCGACGCGTGCCTCCGGAGGATTCTTGCTTGAAGATATAAAATAGCAGAGTGGTAAAAAGATGGCCCGAAAAGGAAATCACGGGGCAAAACTAGCGAAAAGATGTAAATCAAGGTTCCTTCGCCTCTAATACCTTCTATATTCTGCTTCCTTCCTCTTTTCTCTCTCTCTCTCTGCTTCGAATATCCGCGAACATACGCGGCTTCTGCGGTGAGCACAACTCGCAGGAACTTCCGTTCACCCCGCTTCCCCCTTTAAGAAAGCTGCACTTAGGTCTTCCTGGAAGAGCGTTTTTGTTCGGTTTCTCGACTTTGTAGTGTCTTCTGGGTTGCAGTGCAAAAGAGGCGGATGCATTTTGCAGGCACAAGCTCTCTGAGAACGGTGCGGGGTGTTCGTAACTTGCAGCGCTCGAACTTTGTGTAGCTTCAGGAGTTTGTTTGAACGAGCAGCGAAAAGAAACGCCTTGAGGCCCTCGAAGCAGGCTGTGCTCCACCGCGCATCCTCTAGAAAGGAGCCGCAAGAGGGTGATGAAATGCCGGGCGACGGGTACACGAGGAGTAGTTTCATGCGCTTTTCGTGATTTCGCTCCCTGGCAACAGATATCAGTGCCCCGTCTTACTAATTACGGAAGGAATTAGCCAGGAACTGGCACGCGTAAACCGTAGAGACAAAATGAGCCATACTGGATGTGTTCGGTGAGGAAAGATTGAACCACACATGTCCAACATGCGTGTAGAAAAATTTTGAAAATTGCAATACTGTAAGATACTGGTATAGAAATATTCAATCTAATAGTCTACTCTTCCAATATGTAGCAAAATATCTTTTATAATTTTTCCATCGCTCGCATCGAGCAGTTACGACTGGCATAAATAAAACGATAGGGAACGCTTTTGACAATAGCAAGAATGCTAATTGCGAAAAAATCCAAACGTGCCGACGGGAAATCTGCGGACATACTGATTGTTGCAGTGAAATCTTAAAATATATGAAAAAACTGCGCTCATAAACTCTTTCCCGTTCAAAAATGGTTTTGTCCAGAATTATTGGGTATGGAAAGAAACAGTTGGTAGTATAGTGAAGTGAATTGTAATCTCGCGAACGATGTTGCAGGCTGCGCAGTTGCTACCAGACATGACGGGATATAGGCCGACGCGTCATCACTCTCATCGGCCGACAGAAATGGTGCAAACGAAACACGCTACTACTCCCTTATACAGCACGGCTCAAGGCATCAAAACTGCTGTCGACTGCGCTGCTTGCACAATGGAGTACCGGCTGTCGCCAGAACAGTGGATTTACTTAATTCGGGCGATTGATTGCGTACTTCTGCTCTTTCTGCGTTTAGACAAGAAATACTCTTTTTCACCCAGTTCTATGCGAACGAAGATGAAATGCAAAAAAAAAAAGTATAAGTCAGTGCCCAACTCGCTCAAGCTACGCCCTAGTCCCATGCCTTCGACTCTTGGCGCTCTTTCCACTGTCGCAGTCAGTTTATGAGGCATCACAGGAGTCCTTTTGACGTCCCAGGAAATGAAAAGACTGAGCCTTAAATAAAAGCAGTGGCCCGTCGGAAATAACGTATATTCTTCGATTTTGCACGCCTCCAGTACCCCCCCCCCCCCCCCCGGCCCACAAAATATTTCTAATTATTCTAGTGAATTATATGAAATTCCGGTAGGAATAGTAACAGAACTGTAACTTCTCAAGTGCAGTATTGTATCATATGCCGGAAAAAAATAACAAATCAGATCTGCTCTGCTAACATGCAGCGCGAGCATGAAATCAAAACGCGCTATCAGGACCTATGTAAGAAGCCAACTGAAGACAAACAGAACGTCGCACAAACGGTCTAACTGCACTGGCAGTCGGCCGTGCGTAAACTGAGAGTCGTGGGCACTTACACCCGACAGTATCAGTGCAGCGACTGTCGATGAGCGAGCCTCAACTCTCAATTTCCGCAATCCCTTGAATCAGGGGGGCTACAGAACCACTGCGCCATTCTCTTTCTCTTCTGATATTGAGTGGGGCTAATCTTGTGTAGGATGAACAAGTTAGGGAAAGTGTTGGTCTGAATTGGTTCCAACTGCATCGTGTGCAATGGCGGCTACTCAACCACACTGGCGCTGTTCGGAGAGTATGCAGCTTTAGCCCAGCGCGAGCGATAACCCTTGGCCTGTACGTGTTTTTGAATGCGACTGGCTGATCATGTCCGGTTGCTCGCGCGTATTATCAGCTCCCGAGGGAGGGTATCGATGGGGACCGGCGCGAGCGAGGGTTCCGCTCTAACCAAGCCCGCAGCGTACTCAGCAGGCACATCTGCACCTTCCAAGCGACGCGCCCTTCGCGAAAGAAGTCGCTGATGGTGCTGCTGCTAAATTATGGACAAGGCTTGAGTTGGTGCTCCGAGATCATGTTTGCCTTGAGCAGAGCCAGTAGTGTTTCGGTAGTATACGTAAGATGCAATCGGGTTCTCTTGACCGGAGGAGGTGAAACGTAGGGCTGCCGAATGAGTGGTTGTTAGTGGAGGAGAGGAAACTCGGATAGCTAGCTAACTTGGGTAAAACGCATCCTCGATATATGGTCGGCGTGCGGAAAAGCGTAGGCAGAGCCGGCAAAAGTGCGAGCGCAGCGCCCGGATGCGTTCCGCAAGCCTTGCAGCGCGGCTGCAGGCCCGCGGTCGCCAGCTCAAGTGAGTTAGCATCGTTCATTCCCTCCCGTCAGGAACACGTGCGCCCGTCCTCTCTGCTCAGAAGTGGTTTAACCGGAGCGCGCAGTGTGGCGAGCAGTCATTTGTAGCGCCTTTCTTTTTCTTTTTCGTGTTCGTGCGAAGAAAGCGTTAATGCAAGACACCTCTGCTGGCACTCGCTAGCCGTATTGCTCAGAGGTACAGCAGGAAGGATTTGTACAGCAGCCGAAATGGTGAGGACGCTATTAGGAGAGGAAATGGGGCACAGGAAATAGATATTCCGGGGTAACGAAAGGGGAAGAAGGAAAGCGCTACGTGCAATGCATACGGCTAAAGCGGCGGGTGAAGGTCAGCAGACATTATGCCAAAAAAAAACTTGTGGCATTCTTAACGACATTCTTAAACAAGAAAATGCGTTGCATTTGGTCTTGGCCCTCCCGAGATAAACCAAAAGGCCCCCATGTTTTGGAAGTATGCCCACCCAAGAAAATTTACGAAGGTGGATTAGTGAATATTAGTGGATGGAATATGGTGATTTAGTGGTATCAGTGAGTGGATTATGGTGAATTAGTTGTGATTAATTGGCAGATTAATGTGGAAGAGTGGGTCGGGTTAGTATAATCCGATATGATGATTTGTCAAAGAAAACATACACTCGCCAAGGTTCAAATAAAAAGAATTGACGTTTCGGCGCCCGTACGGGTGCCTTGATCACAAAGAAGCGAAGGACGCGCAGGTGAGCTATATATGGGCAATTTTTCGAAGGGTGCGCAGGCATATCTCTGGGAGATTGCCACGGGTCCGGTTAATCGTGTTTGGCGTGGATTGAATGCACAATGATTCTATGAGAAGGCGTTTTGGTAATGATTTTTCCTTTGCAATTACACGTGCTGCGTCCAGGTCGATGGTATGGCCAGTTTTCTGATTATGTTGCGCTAAAGCGTTTGAGTTAGATTTTCATTTGGCGCCGTCATTTTGGTGATGTTTGAGCCTTGTCTTGAGTTTTCCTGTTTCTCCGATATAGAAAGTGCCCCAAGCATGACAGGAGATCTTGTAGACCATATGATAATCCCATATGATAATCCAATGGAAGGTGCTTGAACATTCTAGTCCTCAACTTTTCAGAATTGGTGGCGCTGATGACGTCACGGCCGCCTTGAACAATGAGGGAATCCCGTTACGGAGAAACCCGGTGGTTTTCGCAAGGCGACAACTTAAATGCTATTACATTAAAACTTGCCACACTGTGCATATGCAGCGCCTCTTGAACTCGAGCGTACCGGAAGAATGCGAACGTTATATTGATCCACAAGAAAGTGTGAAGACTTAAAAAAAATGCAGACTGATCAGCTTAGCTTGCTAAGTATTTACAAAGGTAGTCGATATATAATAAAAGGAACGTCAGACTTCAATAAGCCAAAGGAACAGGCTTGTTTGCAGGAAGGTAACCACAAATAGAACACATTCAAGTCCTAAATCAGGGTGCGAAGAAATACGCAGAATACAATTAGCTCCTACGCAGTGTTCATAAATAAACGGCGAGTGTTACACAAAAAGCGGTTATCACAGTCGGTTTACCGACCTGGCGGACACTGCTGGATATTTGTTGATGACAATGCCCTGTTCAATAACTCAGAGTAGGAACTGCAGTGCATGGTTGAAGACCTGAGCACTGAACGCATAACGGTCCATCGAAGAATTAATAATATGAAGAAAACTGCACCAATGTTGAGACGAGGACAACAGTTTCCGAGAGGCAACGAGGCACTGAAAATGGTAAGGAAGCAAATCTACCAGGAGCAAGTTAGCGACCTGAGATACGGACCATCATAGAATTGAAGAGAATGACGTGAAAATCATTTTCAAGCTACCCTCGGGTCATTAACAGCCGCTTACGCTCAGGTCATTAATAGTCGCGTTTTGTGTTCCGTCCGTGTGTCTAGGCGCTGTTGACCAATATGATGCAACACCAACTATCCCGATAGCTTGTCTTATTCTTTCTTCGAACATTGGCGAATCTACAAAAACAAGAACAAGCATACGAAACCCGCAAGCCAGATCCCTGGAGACATAACGCGTAGAGAACGACATATGGCCTGCACACTTCAGAAAATAGATGGCCCCGGCTAGTTAACAATTTATCCAAAGTAAGCATTTCTTCTGGAGAGTCAACTCAGGAACTACTTTCGCACATTTTAATTCAAAATTTACCCTAGGCCTTCGAAGGTTTTATAAAAAATGAGAAATGTAGCGCTCTTTTGAAAGGAAAATATGTACATTCTGCCAATTTTATGCTCCCTCTGATATGAATTTTCTTTGTTTTCCGCTTTTTTTTTTTTCACCGGTATGCAAAATTGTACATGGCATGCATCCGCACAAGGTAATTTTTATTTGGGATCCCCATCGTTTGTTATTGCATTGTATTGTTAGCACCGGGCGAAATACTGTTGATATAGACGCATTGTGATCGCTAATTTGCCATTGCCAAAGTGTGGGCTTGAGCCAAGCCACCACTTATGCTGCCTCTTATCGCAGCTCTGACAAGCTGCCATAAGGGAGCTTTCACTCCAGAACCTTGAAATCGCGTAAACATTGTTGGAAATGAAAAAAAAAAGAATAGAGTAGTCGCGGGAGACACAGGACATGGAAATAATGTACTATGAACATGGACTATTAAAAAAAATTAAGAAAATGGTATCAAAAGCGCCAGCAAAAAAAAAAATGGCAAAGCAACAGAGTATTAGAAGAGAGAAAAGGCTGACCATGCCGACAAGAGGCCATGCCTCTCCGGTACAAAGTCTAAGTAAAGTCAAAAGTTGGGCGAGTTGGTGAAGTTTTATGATGCAAAAAAAAAAAAAATAGGCCGAAGAAAACACGACGTCGTCCTGTCTCCCTGTCCGTCTCTCGCGTTTCCTTGACGCTATTTTTTACATCATGCGTATAAAGTCTGTCCGGTCATACAAATAAGGCGGCTATAACGAAATGAGATTTCATCGAAACAACAGATTCACAGTGTCGGTCCGTCATTCGAGACTGTCATTATATTTGCAGCAGAAAGAGAAAAAAAACCATATCAAGGCGTTCATCATCATATTGCACTCTAGAAAGATTTGTATGGTATAAGAAATCAAACTATTTCGCTTTTTCAAGGTCCGTCGCAAGACATCCCACAACAGAATTGCGTTTTTGCAAGTGATGAAGCCATGCTGAGTTGTTTCAGGAACATAACAGGAACGGAAATTCACCGACGACTAAAGAATGCCCTATTTTCTAAAGCCATGCTTCAGGGGCAACATCTCTGTACGCAGCGCCTAGAAAAAATTCTGGTGTGAAAGGACATATTCTGCACCCATGCAAGCTATACAGTATGTCCGGGAAATCAAAATCGCATTGAACGATAAATGGGAGGAGGTAAAAGCATTGAAATCAAGTCATAAACGTTTTCGCGACACTAAAAGTGGTGATCTGAAATTCAATCGAATTTTAGACCACCGCTATGACCGATTCAGCCTTTCGAATACCTGGGCAATATATGAATCATGGAAGAGGTGAGTGTAGCCTAGTCGCGACTTATCGAACGTATTGCTATTATTCGTGCAATGTGTGACTATTTTATTGTCATAAGCTTTTGCAGCAGGTTATGAGAAGCCTTTAAAACTATACGGCACGCTTATAAAGCCGTTCTTCTCTCACAAAGATGTGATCGAGCCGTGTGTGTACTGACGCACGGTGCTTCGCAGCCGGCGCTGCCGTGATCGAGGCAATGTTCATTCATTTGATCCCTCGTGGCGCTGCATCAGCGCGGTCTTCATTCCTCGCCACCTCCGGCACGAGCGTAGGGCCTCGTCTTTACGCCGAGCACGGCGATACTGCGCCATGTGGCTTCGAGTGCACGGTGACGCTACGACGGCCGGCAGTTTGCCAGTTCAAACACTGCTTCGCTGCCAGATGGTATATAAGCATATACATACAGAATCTAATTAGAGGCAGGATAAATAAATGAGAAAAAGAGCCTCTCCAGGACCTCTGATGTACCCCTAGTTTGATTTCAATTACAAAATAATAGATGTGGCCCAAGAGCGGACAATTAGGATTTTGCCACCACTAGGTTCAGATAAAATAATTGAAAAGAAGCTACTCTTAGCGACCCACATCCGGGGGAGCGGGCCCGCGGAGACTCCCCTAATCTCCCCCGGGAAGTAGCGGGTAAAGAAAGGAGGGGATTTGCGGGATGTGATATTGGTTTTCAGGCAGGGTTGAAGGTATTCAGCTGGGACTGGGGACAGCGTGGGATTTTGTAATTAATGCTGATGGAGTAGAGCTTCTTTTAAGGCCTCCGAAGAGGGTGTGCACTCGCTCTGAGACGAATATGCAGCTCTCGGCCTCCAAGCGCACACCCACCACCACTTGGTACTTGCCGAGTTTGTGACCTTCTCAGAGAGGCATCACTAACAGGGGCGACGATCTGGGGACCCCTCCCTACGCCCAGATTCCGCCATCTCGACCCTCAAGTAACAAAAAACAGAGTTTTAACGCCGCTGGAACGGTGCCAAGGTACTTTCACACGCAGCGGGAACGCTTTCACGGTGTTTTCCCCCCGAAAAAGCATGTAAGAGCACTCTTTCCAGACTGCAACATCTTGCCGTCCGAAATGATGCCCGCATTTCATGCATCACGCACCTGAAGAGAAGCGCGTGCCCCCATTTCTAGCAAGGATTGCTGTCCTGCGTTTTGTCGCCTTTACTAACCTTTCTTGACACTGGCCGCCGGGCTATCTCAAGACTCGGGGCTTACTAGCTACCGGAATGGGCTACTAATTCTCCCTTATTTTCCTGCTTCGGGCCTGTAGGCGACTTCCCCAGAACCCAGGCGTTGCTTTCCCAGCCGCACTGCCACCGCGAGGAATCGAGCTCTTCGGTATCGGAAACCCGACCAGTAGCGACTGGGTGGTGCGCCCTTCGCACCGAGAGGAAGTCGTGCGGCCCAGTCCATTTCGACTTTTTAAATTTTTGGCGCCCTTTGAAGCCGAATTTGCAGTAGTCCAGTCCGGGTCGCTCTGGACCTGCCCCCACATCTGGCAACAAGCATGTTGGCTGCAGCAGGCTCACAGTCCCGCGGAGAGTACGCTGACACTCCTCTTGGTGATTCGCAACCCATATACAGGACGAGCCCCGGCAGAACCCATCCCGACCGCTGACGTTGCTTGCTACTGGACACAACTAAGTACTGTTCGCCTGAAAGGAGGTTGCCAGCAGAAGCAAAAAGGCGCGTTTCAATAGAGTAATTTGAAAAAAAAAAAACTTAATTCTACCAAGGCTGGTTACATAAGCAGTCCTCCTTAACGCCGCCATCACCTTGGGTTAACTGAAGCACCCGCTATAGGTCGTGAAAATTGCCATTAAATACAGTTCGCTTACTTTCTCATTTTCTTCTGGCGTTTTCATTGATTGATTGATTCATTCATTCATTCATTCATTCATTCATTCATTCATTCATTCATTCATTCATTTTTTTTTCTCAGCAGTGGTTTCATAAAAGCTGCTGCTCCGCGGCATGTGCCCAAATGGACCGATTTCACAAAGCGCACTGCACATGCGCGTGCTTACCGGAAGCGACCAATCCACCATCTTAGCTGTACTCCTTCGCGACGCCGCCTAGGGTGGGTAGAATTTCCCACGCTGCCTGTCCGGCAGCCTGATTTCCGTCGTGCTTTGAATGGCATTAGATTCGGTAGCAGTAGCTCTCCACTGTAGCATTTATCTCATTCTGCTTAAGGAACCAGCGGTAGGTGCAACTCTGAGAGGGGAAGCAGCTGCGGTGACGCGGGGAGGCGATGACCGCAGCGCATTTATCACTGGACCCCTTGGGCTTGAAATGGTGCAGGTGGTGATTAAAACGCGCATGTCCCTCACTCTGACATGACTTGTCAGAAAAACATTCGTACGCATGCCTATACAAGCGCTTTAACGTGCTCACATGATGTTCCTATTTGGGTCGACTTGTTTTCCCTCGCAATTTTTTCGTCAGTCCAGGCAGTCGGCCTTGCACAAGAAAGTTTTTTTTTTATTTATTTACTCGTTTGTAAAGAACGAGCCTCACATTCAAGCACAACAACGGCTATAATTCTGCATCATTATGCTCAGTTTTACTGGTCACCCCACCAAATGAGAGTGGATGTCGTTTATGCTTTACTCTGCATTAGTCTCACGATCCCGCAACAGTCCGTCTGCACGTTTTTGCAACGCGCAGTTTATGCAAGGCGTTACCGTATGCATTTCAGTCACGTTTGGTAATGAGGCGCCAAAGGTTGCTGTCCCATCTTTTTAGGCTACTTAAAACTTCCCGTGGACCTATCTGCTTAATGCGAGCTTTTATCATGTGTGTGGCGTGCATCAACAAAATATAAAAAAAAATATTGAGAAGTCAGCTTCTCTACTTTGCGGCTTAATAGGATTAGACCTGGGCGGTACGAGCAAGTTAGGCCGTTTTCTTTAAATATATCTGTGAGAAGCGCTTGTGCTCTGCGTTAAATCAGAAAGGGAGATAATACTGGAGATTCTGAGTGCGCCGCGTTTCGACTGAATCCTGGTTGGTCTTTAAGTTCATTTCTGAGTTTCACGTCGCAGCACTCTTTTGCCTTTTAATTTTAGAATTTTACGTTAGTTTTCAAAGCAGCTACCGCGTAACCAGTTATTACATCAATTCTGGCCTGACCATGCTTGATTGCGCCTCAGTAGTGCTGTCTCAAGTCAGGAAATAATTTTTTGTATAATGGGAAGTATTGAGTAGGATGCTGGTGATATTGCGACGGAATTGCACGCTATAGAAGGGCTAGTATATGTACGCATGGTCAAGGGTGGATGTGCCAGAAATTATCAGGAGTACTTAACATTAACACACCCTAAGTCTAAATATCCACTACGACACCTTTGTCGCCCGGTGCTGTTTTGATCCCGGAAAAAAAAAAAAAAACATTTTCGGGAGTGTGGCAGTACAAGTAATATGCACCCAATACCCGCGGAAAGTGCTCACGTCCTGACGAAGTATGAAAATGGCACTAAAACTTCCCCCACTTGTACCCCTGCAGCCTTAGACCGGGCTTATGCTGGTAAGACAGCTTCAAAAAGTAGCGCGAGGGTGAAACCGACTGCTACCTTTCCTACAATTTAGGAGCCTTCAGTATAACTTGATGGCAACTAAAAGGCACTTCTACAAATAGCGCCGCGCTTAGGCCATAAATATTTTTGTCATGCCCACTTACACTGATCTACAGGGACAAGAAGCTAAACGTGCTCAATTGAGCCTCGCCAGCTGCCTCTCTGACCGGCTTCTACACACGCCTTGTGTGGGCCATTCTTCCTTGCCTGGCTACGCGAAATGCAGTGCCGTTTGCTCCATGCATCTGTCACAGCTTATGGCGGTGATCAGAGGAAGCCATCCGTCCATATAAAACCTTGATACGTGCAACGTATATTCGTGTGGGGATGCAAAAAGCACTGCTAGCCGCGCGTAGACAACGCGCTGCACCGGTGCACTCAGCGGCAGTAGTACCACAACACCCAGGGTGCATCGTGGTGGTGGTGGCGTAGCGCAACTGCTTGTGAAATTGGTCTATTTCTTTCATGAATGATTTGTTCGACGTATTTCTTTATTGTTTAAGCTTGCCTGCTAGCACGTGCGCATGTAAGCCTGCATTTGGGTTTTCACGCACGCATGCACACAAGAGCTCGCACACGCGCACACGCACAAAAGCACACGGCCCTTTATTGTGGCGTTCGTGCTCTGTGTTACTTACACCAATCCCAGGTAATTGATCCGAACGTAACGTGCACAGTTCTTCGCAAATGCATACGAAGCCCATGCCTGCTTCAGTTTTTCCTTCTACATTAAAAGAGACAGAAGCGCTACCCTCACAGAACAACGCCTGCTGTAAAGCCGCAAAAAACGACCGCGTGCGTATGCGTCGCCATAGCCGCCTCAGCTACTGCTCCTTTTTCCCACGTTCTTTTGCCGCAGTGATAGCAGAGGTGGTTCTCCAGGGTGCTATCGGCAAAAGTTCAGCGTCCCCAGCGCACGCGAGAACGCGCGCCTGTACGCGCTCTTCGGAAGGGTCACTGTTACGCTGCTCCCGCATTTCTTTGTTTCTCTACAGCAGCGTGCTGTCGCCGGACGGAGCGGGAGGGCGTCACCTCACTTTCCTCCTCTTCCACGGCCCTCCTCGGCCGACCGCGAAATCATTTATCACGCGCGGCGACCACATCGGCTCAGGTGTCAGATCGAGCCAGCTTTCCATCATCGAGCGACAACACTGGCCACGGGCAGCTCGCAGCTTGCCCTCGACGTCACAGGGCCGACAATAGGAAAACGATGTAGGGCGCATCGTCAGCGTGATTAATGTCGCGGCACTGCCGGTGGCCGCCCCGCGCGAATTCGATGCGACAGCAACGACCGAGTGACAGGCCACCGGGTCTACCGACATGCCGCGAGCCCCTGCGCTCCCGCTGTTTGCTTCCTCTTCTTGCAGTTTCCGGTGGCAGCGGCTCACGCGTGTGCTATACATAGAATGCGTTCTGCTGGCATTTTTCTCTTATTACGTGCGATTGGTTGCGTTGCGAAGTGAGGGGGAAATAAAACTTGGAAAAGGCTGATAAAAGGACGTGGGAAAAGTCGATTGCGGTCGAAGTGCTGCAACATCGAAATTCTATCGGCCATACGCTTCCCTTAGTACTGCTTTTTATATGTGCGCTTGCTCGGCGTCTTTTCTGTTTGTTCCCTCTCTTCGAATCCAGATAGACGAATGGTAAATGAGGCGTAGTTCGCCACAAAATAGCCTACTGGTGATAGCTACTGACACACGGAGAATACAGCAGGTATTTTTGTCTGCCGGAAAGCCCACATCCCAGGCCGTAGTGTGGGAAGTGCTGGGCGCTGTGAAAAGGCCAAACGAAAATCAGCGAGGCTGCAATTCGCTCCCCAGTCAGAGATTATTCGATGCTGACTTTTCTGCTGAACATGACTGGGATAGCGATGCGCAGGTTCTCTTGCGACGCCCATTCACTCGTGGACTTGCTTCATTCGCTCCACCAGCAATGACGCACTCCAAACTCACTTCCGGGTGGATTGTTCGTTAACTACCACCAAAACGTGACGGATACCTCTGTGCGTAGTACATTGCGCACGAAAAGAGATTACCACAAGCCAGGCTTCCCTGGTAAGGCGAAAGAGTGACACGACGCGCTCCTGTCGCGCAAGCAATCCGGAGACGAGACCGCCAATTCTTGTCGCCGTTGTTGCAGCGCAGCGATAGCCGGTAGACAACAGCCTCTCGCTAGTGCACGTTGCAGCGCCGTTGCTGCAAACTTTTACGTTGTACGGCACACAAGTTAACATTTTGACTGCTTGTCGGAAGCAGTGGTATCCACTCCCTCAGACAGCGTTTGACCAGACGATTTTACCGCCACTGACGGCTTATAACACTCAAAACTGCCTACTCTAATACGAGACGGTCAGCGTCAGCACAAATTGGCGTTTTCAATACCAGAAATGCTTGCACATAGAACACCAGTAAAGCGCTGTCTCAAACGCGACTTGACGCCGCGTGAAGCAGGCTGCATGCTGCTCAGAATATTGCTGCGGAATGTAGCGGATGTCCGTCTCAGCCCCGATCACCATCCCTCTCCTCAATAAAAAGTGGGGATTGCCCAGGCAGCGGTGCCCTCAGTATTTTCGTAGTATACGAAGCGACGCGTGCTGTGATTTCTTTGCTCCGGCCTTCGGTCACTTGTGACAGGATTTTTTTGCGCACTCTACATGGCGTACTTCGATCACTGATGGACTTGCCTGCGTCACGACGAGCGTCGAACAAAGCATTCTGCTCACTCGCTGGATGGACACAACATCAGGAGGCAGAGGACGTACTGCATGGCGCTCTTTCAAAGTAGCCCAGAATGAACTTTCAACGTTAGGATTTTAGCTTATTGGAGCCCTAACTGGTCAAGTTTCCGAAATGCAGGAAGAAATTAAAATTCTTACAGCATGAGAAGGACATCGCTTACCGTAGCTTGTGGACCCGTTTATAAGACTGACAAAATGGTATCTTAACATTCGCCAATAGTTGGGCTGTTCTATGATGGAAAATTTTTGGCTCACTGTGGCTATGAAGAATATACTCCATGCCTTGAAGAATGAAAAGAAAATCGGCTACGAAAATATTGCAGGCGGTTGAACAGATGTACGGCTATGGTTTCATGACTCGTGATGCAGTGACGCTGCAGCATTGTTAAGTCGCTGGGGCGTCCTAAAGTCGTTCTTCCACGCCTGTCATCCTCGGCGAAGTCTATGCTTTCTTCGCGTGGCCGGTACCGCTGTAAACATGGAGTACTATAATGTAAAGCACTGGTGTGAATTTGGGGAAGCCACGTGCATATAGCATGCCCGTATACCGGAAGAGACGGGTGAGTGACTGCTCACATGCGGATCTGCGTGTGCGCTGGTACTGTATTTGAGGGCCTGGGATGACAACGCTCACGATGTATCAAGAGAACTTTCCTTGCTACTATTCTCAGCGCCTTTTGCTGACCTAGAAAAGAAAATTCATTACTAATGGAACGGCTCTACAACTCGCTTGTAAAGCGTCCCTATTGCAGACCTCTAAAGTGTGAAGTATCAAATGACACGAGGGAGCCACCAAATGCAGCGTATGCGAAAAGAAGCATTTTCTCGTTGAAGTACGCAATTAGGCCAAACGCAGTAGCGCTTGGGACCACCCCTGAGAGGGAAGACCGTGCGCGATGCACGATATGTAGCAGTGGTAGACCATCTGAGCCGGACTATGTTGCTTGCCCCAATTCTTTCAAAGTTTCTGAGGCGTGGCAGCGCAATAGCGTTCATCTGGCTTTATTCATCAAAGAAAAACTACCGCACACTGCCAGATACATCAACTCATGCATTTCACAGGCTCCCCAAAATGCAGCGTATATTTCGCGAGAGAAGTAAGCAAGTCAGATGAAAGAAATGATGCCACTTTTATCTAGTGTCAGTTCGTAACAGCGTGACGAAAATTACGTTTAACCACGCGCGCGTAGTCATATTACTAAAATGGTAAGAAATATGAAAAGGGGACGAAGAGCTTTACACAAAACTCAATGCTAATTTGCAGCTCCTCATTTTTAAATGCATGTTACTACATACGTTTATTTAAACCGTTTACGTAATTAAATCCCTGCGTTTTATATTCATTCGGCGAACAGGCATAATTTATCTTTAGTTTCTCAGGTGGGATTTGTAAAAGTCTTCAGAAGGTATGCGAGAGGAAATCAGCACCATTTTACACTTGCATGAGTAATGTCATCGAAGGAGTTCCGTGAAATATTGCAGGAAGCTCCGGAGAGAATTTTAATCTGCTTTAGGAACTCTCAATTTTTCAGCCAGGCTTTTTGGACTGCGATTCTTTCGACGCCGCAAATCTTAGCCCCTTCTTTCTTTTCCCCTAGTAGCATTCTCAAAGGGTCTTTTCTACTTTGAAATTTATGAACTTTTACGTTTTACAGCCAAGGGCGGAGCCTAGCCTGTATTTGAAAGCATTTTCTTAACCTTTCAGGCTTTCATTATGCGGTGGTACAAATGCAGGCAAGCGGCCCACAAAATAGTTTTATTTCCGTAGCCCACTGTCACAATGCCTACAAGGGAACCAGTAAACTACCTCCCGGTTCTTTCATTGCTATTCATACATAAAGGCGAGCATTGAACATTGAAGATCTCCTCTATTGCTGTCCTCATTTCGGCATGCGGTGAGTGACAACGACTGCGGGCAGCTCTGAGTCGGCAGGACACCAGGCCGTTCTCTGTGGCAAACATCCAAGTACGGAGTCCTCATCGTTCAATGACGCACAGAGCTACTGGACTACTGGCATTGGACTACTGGACTACTGGAGCTACAGAGCTACTGGCATTGGTGAAGTTGGAAGGTCACAGCGACCACTTCCATCTGTTGCGTACATTCGGCTATGTGCACGCTACACACTCTATCTGCTCGCTCTCTTCTTTTGTTTTTAATTCTTTTATCCCTCATACGGCGACAAACTGGACCTCATTCTATAGTTACCATCCTCTCTTTACCTTTACTTCCTCTCTCACTTTGATATACATGTAAAATCTCTTCTTAGTATCCTCGCTTGTTGTTTGGGTTTCCAGTAGGCGGGACACCTTAAGCGAGAGAGGGAGAGAATTAAGCGAATTTTGACAGCAAAAGCGTACTGGCAAAGGAGTAGCTATCGATGACCGCGACGCTTATAACGATGAGGAAAAGTCTCAAACCACCTGCAAGTTAGGAGCAACTAAAGTGCCTGTTATGCTCAGGACGTACCGTTCCTTGATCCCGCGCACATGTACCATACTTCTCAAGGAAGCAAACTTTCCCCTTTCCAGCTAAGTTGTGTGTGGACGTGAAGCGGCAGCCATTGTCCTTCGCTCCTCCCATCGCTGAAGTAGCATGCTAGGCTCATAACCAGGCAGACCTCTCCTTTATTCATTAAAGTCTCTCTCTCGACCCTCCCATCAAGTCTGTCTCATTGACTCTCGGGTTATTCACGCGGGTGACACGGCGGCGAATGCACGCCTCCGGTTAGGACTAACTTGGGCCATTGAGTGATTTTCTGCTTCCAGCACAATACAGTAGCCATTAAAACGTCTTCTTTTCCTAGTAGACCCTCTGCACTAGGGCTGTCCGCGAGCCCGAGACAGCAGTTTTCCATCGATTTCTGCGTAGTTCATTCCGCCTCAGTGTCGACAGCCTGCTTTGCTTTCTTTTTACCCCTTCGCCGCCTCTGGGATTGTCGAAGGAAGCGCCGCCTTAAATCAATGATCGTGCCCAGAGGGAGGCTTTGCATGAATGGGAAACGCGACGGCTCCCTGCCGCCGCCGCCACGACCACCGCCAAAGCTGTCTGGTGAAATCGCCGTCCGCAGAGGCGGCGTCAGCGGCGGGCATTTCTCTGTCCGCGCTGGGAGTTGAGCGCGCTCGAGATGGAGTCGTCTTACGCGTCCGCCTGGACGCCCGCAAGCGACGCGCGGGCTTCCAGCGTCGAAATGTCTCGTGGTGTTGTTGAGCAATGCGCGCCTGGCGTCGGACGCATCGCGGGAAACTAGTTGGGCAGACAGCGCGCAGCGCCCTTTCCTTTTTCAGCGCATGCCTGCATGTACGATTGGTTCGATCGCTCCCGTTGGGCGCTTGCCCCCATGTTTTGTTTTGCTGCTGTTGGGATAAATAGCCAGACAGCAACCGCTCGGCAGTGCAGTGGCTTCAGACCCTTCTCTCGCAGCCGCGTTCGCGCGGCGAGTCTTTCGCGTTGCCAGAACCGAATTCTAAGTGGGAGAGTTGAATGACAGTTTGAGCGGGTTCCAGTTTTCGTGCCTGTATACAAATTCAATTGAACCTCGTCATAACGAAGTTGAAGGAGCCCGCCATTACTTCGTTATGTACTGTGATTGCCGAGCTTCCAAGTGGAATCGTCTTTCCTTCATTCTGTCCATTATTTCCTTACAAACCGTTTCGTTGTAACGAGATTTGACTGTATAATTGTTTTTTTTTTTCGCATCTACTGAGCGGGAAAGAAAATTTTGGTATGCCTCCAAAAGAACAAATGTGTGCCTCCTAGACACGAGTTAAAATTCGGACCTCATCAAATAAGCTTCGCGAAAGAGCACAAAATTCACATTCTCCCATTCTCAAGTCAGATTACATGGCATAGTCACGTTGAACAGATAGCCAAAAAACTATCCTCTGCTGTAGGCGCCCTATTTCGGACCCGGAATCTCTTTCCGATCCTTATTAGGCCACAAATTATTCACGCCTTATTTCGCTCGCACCTTAACTACCGCGGACTAGTGTGGGGGACGACTACGAAAAAAAAAAAGGACATAAGTGAACATCTCCGCCTGGAAATTAAAAATATCAGCAATTCTTAGTAACCACAACAGGTGACTCACTGGGTTCCGATATTTCCAAAACACAAGCCTCTGAAATATGGATGATTGCACACCACCAAACAAATTACCCTTTGCTGTGCTTAACTTATTCCATTTCCACTAAATAAGCTGAATCTTTTCTGTCATAGCCAAGTGAAAATAACACGTAAAGTTTTGAGCTCAGTGTTTGCAGAGCGACCTGAGTTGCTTTTTTATCGTGCTATGGCGACGCGTGCAATGAACCTCAAAATATGAGTTTTGCGTAATTCATGTGCCCAATCATGCAGTTTCCTGTATTATTGTATGTATAGAAACCGCATTTTTCCATAATGGATTCATACTTATTACTTTCGCCTCATTTCTTACATTTGCAAACATGCGATTGTCTTATTAGCAGCAGATGCTTGTTAGCGATTTCAGTGTTTCTGTTACTGTTGCCTGTCGCCGGCTCCCTGACCTCTTCAAGCTGTCCTAACAGCTTTTTGTCAGGGAGTCCGTCCCCATTGTGAAATGTATAAACTGAACTAAAGATGAGTTATCTTCATCATGAGCTAGGAATTTTGCAGTAGCTAATATTCGAATGCGCAAGATTAGAGCACAGAAAATCTTACCGACATGTGTGCTGTCCTAATTGTTTTTACTTTATGAATACTAGGTACTTTCATAATCCACTGCAGTCCGCACATTAGTTTTTCCACCCTTCTTTAAGTGCAGCCAATTTCCTCGAAATTGCATCCTGTTGTTACTCGTACCCGTATACGTTACAACTATCGTTTGCTCGCTGCGCATCCGGCCTGGTTGCTTCGAAACGGCTCTGAATTTCGAAATAAATCCTCTCTTGTCATCAAGTAGACGGATTCCTCTGTTCTTATCTAAGAGCCTTATCGCTTGGTTTCCTCCTCTAGACGCGTAAGCCATCTTATTCCAGTCAGCATTGAAAAAAAACTGTGCGCTTAACAGATGAAGACAGATAGAGAACATACACGAGACACAACGCGTGATGCATTTCGATTTTGACGAGAAAGTTTGTGCAAGCGAGACAATCACAAGACTTCAGCTTATGATTTTAATGTAGTCCTGTCCCGTCTTGGGATTGCACTGTTTGCGCAACACTTCTAAGCTCAACAAATGCTGGCGTGTGTCCATCTTGGGATGTAGTGAAGACACAACGGCTGCCTTGCATATGGATGCTGCTTTTCTCACATCTACTCGCTGCTGCTCTTTGAGTAGATGGATCTCGTGCGCGTTCCTGCATGAAATCAGTCCCATTTCTAGCACAATTTTACTTTTGTAGCAATTTCGTTTTGGTGCTTATTTAGAGCGTATAAAAACATATTAATTGCCGAAAAATCCAGTCTCTATAAATTACTGTCAACTTCGTAAATGTATAACCCTATATTTATCTCATTCTCGGTCTGTGTAGTCGTGATTTGGAGGTCCTTTCCCTCGTTCATATCATGTAGTACGTCATAGTTGTAGTTGTCGGAAGCATCAGCTACCTGCGGTTAATGTTAAGCACAGACCTCTTTGTTACAAGTTCTAATCACGGGTCCATAAATGCTGCTTACAACTCCTCCTATCAGTTTTCAAACATATTAGATATGAACAGAATCCACAAAACACTCTCCGGCCGCCGAGAAGAAGCTTTTCATACGTTTTGAAAGGGACGCTCTTGATAGAAAGGCTTCACCTCCCTTAGCCACACCATTCACAGTAATCTTGAATGAGGTATGTGCGATAAAACTTTTGTCAAACTCATGGTCCGCACGCAGGTGTGTCCGCATGGGTCCGTACGTCGTTACAGCTTTGACATCCTCCTCACCTGCGGCGGCAGGAAAGCATTCACCAATGCCGCGCAATGCTGCGATACACGTCTGCTTCAACGATTACGCAACGAGTACCAAGAAAAATAAACTGCTGTGTGACATCCTTTTTAGGGGATTCTCCTTGACAAGCCAGCTCAAGAACCGACTTTATTTTCGGAACACAGAATTAACATGCTGCCTCTAGAGTCATAGCGACGTCCGCCCGCCAACGTACACCCCTCCATATTTTTGCTAAGCCTCATAGTGGCAGCCATTACAGTAACGCCTCTTGACAACCAGTCGCATTTAATTGACGCATTTTCAGGGAAAGTAGCGCGTACTGACCTAGCCACATCGATATTCTCTGATAACGTGATTCTAGCTAGTGAAGATTGCAGACGCAACTCTGGAACCTTTTTAGGATCGCGGCTTTCAAAGACAAGAAAAAAAAAACATTCGCATTAGAAATATTTTAATACGTACGCAAGCAAAGCGACTTTCTTTTGCGCTTCCTTTATAACAAGCCTTCTGTTATTAAACTTTGCTGGCCAAATTCCCGCAGCCGATGATGAAGGTAACATAATGTCGCCGCGACGGGTAAGTACGACCTCCCTTCGCATTACCCACTGGCATCACACACTCCCTGTTGTGAGGAGCTATAGGCCCCCTCTGTAGACAGTATCATAGGATGCATTATGTTTTATAATTGTGTCATAAAGTATTCAGGAGGGCTTTAACCTTTTTTCAGTTTCCCCGAATCTTGGCCCTCGATTTTATACCCCCAATATTGGGGGCCATAATAGCGAATCAATCACTTCTACGGCAATCGTGCGACATCACCTTCTGCGTGAGCAGTAAGGTGTAGCCTACTCTGGTGAATGACTTGTTCAGGACACTTTGTGATCAATTTATTTCTACTGAATCTACCGAAAGATGAAGAGTCGGAAATGTGCTGAGTCGGACAAACAGTTACTAAGTGCCGTCATCATTGACTGCTACCGATCAATCAAAGTCAATATTAGCTATGATCTCCCAAGAGAATATATAGGACTGCAGGAATATAGGAAATAAGCCGACGCAGATGGGTAGAGAAGAACTTAAACGCTGCAGTTATTGTAGATATTATGACGAAAATGTAGTTACGATGGCGCAACACACGTGCACCGCTAGGGGTTAGCATGGATCCTCTCTGCGTAGGAACCCAAGGATGCCAGCTCAGCTCTCTGACGCGGTGGCACTATTCTAACCATGCTGAACCCACAGCTTAGTGTCTCGGCACCTGCTTGCACCAGCGAAGAAGTTGACGTCAAGTCACTTTAAACTGATGCTGCTCATTTTCCGCTGTCCGTGTCCTCATTGAGAAGACAAGCCAGCCTGCCCCCTGCGCTGCTTAGAATACGACTCTCACTTTCAACCCGGCTTCAAAAGCAGGGCGATTTCGATGTCTCCTGTGCTCACCATACAAGATTTTGATCCACAAAATACTGCGTCCAATGCATACAAAGTTTTTTTACCTGTGTACGCTACTCTTCGGCGCATCCGCGCCGCCAAAAAACGCATTCTTACCGTTCACGCTTCACCAGTAGCGAGGCTTCTGCCGCCTCAGAGATTCTCCAGAGTCGGCTCTATCTATAGAGACGGTCCAAAAGAAACTCAGCGTTCTGAATGCCACTTTCTTTTCTCACATCGCATGCTGCTTGCAACATTTTTTTTTTTCTGGCCGTTGTTCAGTTCCGTGTTTGATGCAGCGTTAGTGCAAGCTCTTCCGTTCTTCGTGCTTCCGAGTTGAACAAACCTGTAAAGAGAAAAGTGAACAAGCGCATCATCCTCTCTGCTAGCGTGTGCGCGCGTCACATTTGCTGAAATTGCAGGAGCGGGACGACGACGCTGCCCTCAAAGCGAAAGCAAGGACCAGTTCACAGAACTTGTGCAATGTCAAAGCATTCCTGGTTGCCTGGGTGATTCTCCGGTCGGCAAAAAAAAAAAAATGCAGGTTATGCTTCTCTTCCGTATTTTCATTCGCCATTTCCGAAGTCGAACCAACATTGCTCGAGGTAAAAGTTGGTACCGCTTGCCTCGGGCGTACGCTTTGTGCTCGATATTCTCAAACGGCACACTGCAGTGTTTGTCTTTGCACTCACTACACTTTTAAGAACGCTAGTGCGAGGTTTGGGTGAAGTATCTAGAAATAAGCAACTAACATTATCGATCAATGCCGGCTATTCTTATGGTCACTGAAAGCAAACTGCCATCTCAGAACAGGTGGGCAGAGAAAAAATAAATTGACTTCGTTAAATTGCTTGATTTTGGCGACGTGCGATGCTTAATTCTTATTGAACGTTTAATTCCCCTCATTGTAACTTACTTTTGTCAACTTTTCTTCGCCCGATTTTTTTTTTTTGCAATAAGTTCTTTATTGTTTTGACGCAAACGGTCAACTGCTCGCCGGTATGCACTGCCTCTACAAACTCGCCCACAACCTTTGTCATGCTTGAGTGCGGCAGAAAATGTAAGTAAAATTCTATTCAGAGACAAACAAATTTTTCAAGCATGAAAATATCGTGGGTTCATGTCTAGGGGTGTTCGTTTCGCACTCCACGCCTCTTGGGCACTTTAACGATTCAAATGACGCACTGAAAGCGCACTCTTTGTCCGTCTTGGTTGGAATTCATGAAAAGTAAAGCACGATGATTTCGCTTAACTGAACTTGTGAATTATTCGCACGGCAGTACCTTGTTCTAATTTACGGCAGCAGTGCTGTGTGTAGACTCCTTTAATAAGGAGACAATTTGTTAGCCCTGCCTAAGTTTCAGTTTAGTTGTCTCTACGCACTGCTACTGTCATCATCACCCCTCTCCGCTTCTCTGAAACACCAGCTTTCTGCTTGGAACAGCTTATGAAGAGCTGCCGCCGGCGTCTGTCCATTTCGCCATCCGCATCGGACACCGCAACAGAAAACATGGTTCGGCAGAACACTAGCTTTCACCTAACTATAGGCGCAATGGTTTTCTTCTGTGAAATGATCAGCCTGGTTGCTTTCTGGGCGAGTGGCGGTCATGAGTTCGTCAGCTGCTAAGTTTTGTGTTGCGTATATGCTGACGTCATGCCAGTGTATCTTGCGTGTGTTCACCCAACTGAAGGCGAATGACAGCTCCGGCATAACAATGACCCATTCTTTCAGCTCCTTTAGTAAATGATGGGAGGAAACTATGAGCGAGTGTGTGCGTGCGCGCGCGTATCCTTGATGTTCCGCGAGCAACACGTTATTAGCAGCGTGAAGTTTAAGTAAACAAGGCCCAAAAAAATTTAAACGCTACCCTCCGCGTCCTACTTAAGAATAGAAGTGCGGAGATGCGGGTACGCTTTCTCGCTCTCGGCTGAACTATTCGCTCAGCAGGCAGCTTAGCTTACCGGCCATTAGCCAACCGCTTCATCCTACTCGTTCGCGCAGAAGGCACAGGGGCGTACGTCCGGGCAACAGGCACACGAACGAAAGAAGATATGACAGCCTAGCCAAGAATTCGTTTATTGCAGAGTGAAAACTATAGCGCTCAGCTATAAGCGCACAAATCATGAGCTTTTGTCCTTCCAGGAACACAGCCATGCCGCCCTACTTTGTTACAAATTAAGCTTGGGCAGTTGTTTGGATACCTCATCTGCGTTCCTGAAGGATACGTTACTCATGATTAAATCAGATTTGCATCCGCATTTCTTGCCATCAGGGCAGGCATGGCGAGTGAGCAATTTCTTGTGGCCTCTGAAGTGCTCACTCAGCCTGCGCCACGCCCATCTAGGGTAGTTCTGACCGTGAAGAGAGTGGTATACGTTAAATTCTTTTAATGCAAAAGCATTATATAGGTCATCAACAATGAAACCCTACGTTGTCGCTGTTGACCGCAAAAGTGGTCCCAAAAATCCCCAGGTGACACCATCGTGGTATCAAAGAAGAATAAAAGTTCTCCTGAAGGAACGGAGAACTGAACCGAGGACATTCAGACTCCAAGGCAAGCACGCAACCCATAGGCCAAAAAATCGATTTGCTTGGTGAGCAAAGGTTAACCCAGTATATGCATTCCCTTACGTCTGTATGCTAATGAGTAGGTGTGTAACGCCCACTTTGCCGCCAGACCAAAGAAAGACGCGTCACATCAGGTAAGGTATCGTGCTGCCTTCAGAAAGATTCCCCTGAGACCATGTTTTTAAAACCCACAGATGAGTCTGAAGTTTAGTTTTTTACACGTTTCTAAGCCTGAAGAATAGTAAAGGTCTGCACATTGACAGCATTCAGATTAAACCTACAAAACATGTTCTTCATCTCCTATGTCCGTACTTGGTGCCTATATTTAATATTTCGCTAGCATCTGGCACTTCTCCTAGCTACAAGAAACATGCAAAAGTCTGTTATACAGAAGGGAGGAAACAGGAACCGTGTAAGCAACTACAGACCAATATCTATTATTCCAGTCTTCAGAAATGGCCTTGAGAAGGTTATGCTCACCCGACTAGCAGGCTTTTTTACTAAACACAATATCTTATCAGAAAGTCAGCATGGTTTTCGTAAGGGTGGGCCAACGCAATCTTCTTTTCTGTTTCAAAAAGAAATCATCATTGCAAATATTAAAGCGAATAAATTTACACCGGGAATTTATATAGACATCAGTAAAGCCTTTCATTCCATATGTCACACAATCCTCCTTAATAAACTAGATCATCAAGGTGTCCGTGGGCTAACAACTACTCTTTTGCAGTCGTACCTAACCGACCGATCACAATGTGTTGACATTAACGGCTACTCTTCCACTTTCCAGCAGATTTTAGCCGGTTTCCTACGGGGTAGGCCGTGTTTATTTAATGTCTATGTAAATAATCTTATGCCTGCTGGTGATAATGTTGTATTTGTATTATACGCGGATGATTAAGGCTTGTTCTTTAGCGCAACTAATGAAGTAGATTTGTTTAAAATGGCGAAAAACGCGTTGTCACAACTACTGATATGGTGCGAAACAAGCAGCTTAAAAATAAATGGGAAAAAACAAAAGCAAATTTATTTTCTCATAAAAAGAAACGCTTGGCGTCTAGTCGCGAACTAAAATTAGGACATCATAAAATATATATCGTGAAACAGCATAAAATACTAGGTAGCATATTTTCCAGTCAGATGACATGGGACAGTCATGTTCAATAGGTGGCTTAAAAACCTCTCATCAGCTATAGGCGCCTTATTTCGGACGCGTGATCGCTTTTCGGTCTCTGTTAGACTGGAAATTTGTAAAAACCATCTTCCATTCACACTTTAACTATTGTACACTAGTACCGGGGATGACTACCAAAAAAAAAACAACGTTAGTACACTTCGGCGTCTACAAAAAAAAAAAAAGCCATGCGTTGCATAAACAATGTACCATACTGGCATTATTCAGCCGAGCTATTTATTCAGCATCATGTTATCCATAACCAGTCGCTTTATAGTTACCGTCTCCTATACCACTTTTATTTTGCTAATGAAAAGTACAAAGAATTCCTAATGACACTCTCAAGTGCAAACGTCACGCTGAAATATTTCTAAAACACGTGCCCCTGCAAAATGGTTGATTTTCCATCACCGAACTAATTACCTTCTTCAGTCATTAAGCTATACAGTGCCAGTGTTGCTAAATCAGCTAAGTCTATCTAGATTTAATAACGCTGTAATAACACGCAAAATGTTCCGCGCCACGTTTTTAGTGACCTGTGTTTCCTGTTTCTTGAGTAACATGGCACCGCGTGCAATAAACACACCTATATTTGTTTTTCTGTCATGTGGGCATTATCGGTTTTGTTGTAATATCGTGTGCATGTTAACGCTCGTCTTTGTATAACTCCTTGATATCTCTTTGTATATTTACTTCTCCTCCCATTTTCGCAAACTTATAACAAAATGTGTCGTTTTTTTAAGGTATAGCAATAAATATCTTGTATAGAATTTTTTCTACTGCTGTCACTATTGCCTGCGGCCGGCTCTTAGGCCTCGTCAAGTTGTTTCTACAGCTTTTTTCTTGGGAGGCCATGAACATTGGGAAATGTTGAAAATAAAGGTGAACTGAATTGTCATTAGAAAGGAAGTAAAAAATAAACAAATAAAAAGGAAATTAAAAACAATGCTTTTGCATTCAAACCACGTAAATAGTCTTAAATGCCCTCCGCAGTTTTCCCACATACGCTATCATTTGCCCATGATGCTATGCAGAGCATGTGCAAGACTTTAAAAGCCACCGCAGCCTGTGCCTATTGCTGATGAAATCCTTTCGAGCTCGTTACTTCTCGAAACACGTAAATTACGCCATCGGTGCGATGCGCAGCTTCAGGACGCACTATAACGACACATGGGTACCATATCATAGCCACTGATCTTTTTTTTTCTGTCACACTGTGTCGGGGGAAGTCAGCCCACGAACTTCACTGCGAACCTTTCCAAAACTCTTTCAAAATGAAAGAAAAATTCCCTTCAGGCCAACCGGCCTCTTTCAACACATCAAATCTTATTTTATATTGTATGAACACGCGACATTTGAAGGGCGGGGTTCTGACTAGGTGCAGCACTCCATACTTAACAAGCTTGAAGCGTCTCGAAGGGTATTCAAGGGCTGCTTTCATGCATTTCAAAGAATGGGTCAAGCATACTTCCTCTCCTTAGAAATTGTTCAATTGGGCTTCGAAGCACTCTTTTTGCTAGTCTCGAAGAGCACCTTGGATTTCGTGGGTGCCTTACGAACGGTGTACTGTTGGGGGGAATTTTGCCTAAATGATCAACAAGAGCGGATAAGTTGCATGCACTATCAGCAACGAATGAAACGCGAACAAGACAACTGAAACACGAACAACCGAAATAAAAGATCCATCTTATGAGGGAGGGAGACGTTCAGTACTAGCGCAGGTTACTTTCACTTAGAAAGGGCATAGTAAGAAGTGTTGATCTTTCAGATCAACCTCGCTTGTATTTCCTCTCTAGTAGCGGCGCTTGTGTCTCGTCTCTTGTACTTTGTGGTCGTGTGTGTTTGCGCCCTTTTAAAGTTTTCGAGTAAGTTAGCATCTGTCAATTTTTTTCACTCATTATTATGTACTTATCAGATAGTTCCGGCCTTAATCTTAGTCCTTATGCAAGAATGAACAATACGATAAAAACATGAACAAAAGGAACAGCCGGTAAAAGCGTTAGAAGATATAAACTTAGCTCAGTACGGTTAAAGATAAATTTGGACACCGTAACAGAAAATGATGCTAGCAAAACCTAAAGGTGACTTCAGTGACAAGGCGTAGAAAAGGGGGTCACTTATGTACTGATACTATGGAAGACATCAGACCTTCTTGATTACTTCAGCATTGAGTAAAATCTGCTTAAAATTACAGCGAGCGGAGGAGAGAGGCATAGAGGTCCTTGCGTATAATTTCACAAACGTAAGGGTGTCGCAGTTAAATATTGTTAAGCATCTTGCACACTGATCGGGCAGTCGGGCATCGGGCATTCTACTGCACTAGTAACGAAGTGCATTCCATTCTCTTGCGTCTGTGGAATTAAAGGTTTTGAGTATACGTTTGTTCTGCCAAAAAAAAAATCGTCTAGGTTTTGCAAATGATTAGGCCGTGTCGGGCACCTTATAACTAAATCAGTATACACGTCCTTGCCTTAGTCTAGCATATCACGATAAATTAAATATATGCATTTCAATGTAAGACTCGCCCCCCCCCCCCCCCCCCCCCACCCAGAAAAAAAAATCCGAGGGTGGGGAAGGCTTAGTGGAACCGGAACGCGCCGGCGTCTCAAGCGCAACTGTTTCCAACCGTCCGCAGACGAATTCTCACCACCACCTAGAGGGCGCCGCACCTTGAGAAAAAAAAAGGCCGACTGTATATTGGGAAAGGCGCTGTGAAAAACGAAGCAGACCTTATCTTGTGCACCGCCTGTGACAGTGCTACGCTAGCTGCAAACTGTGGATGAGTCACACACGCACTTTCAAGTGCGGGAAGTTCAGGGCTGCTTTAAGCGTGCACACTGCAGAAGACTTCCTTTCTTGCTTCAGTTATAGATGGCAAAGCTCATTTTTATAGTAACCTATGTATTGCAGCGGCAAAATAAAACGAAAACGGCGGAGCACTTGGATTTCTGCGCAGTCGACGCCACCAAGCGAGCCATCATCGGCGCGAGGGTCTGCGCCCAGCCCTAATGTTACCTTGCCGTCGCTTGGTGAATTAGCGCTTTCGTTCAGTGCCCCCGTATCGCCGCTATCTAGGCCCCTTGGTTAGTTCGGTGGGTGCCCAGTCGGCGCTCGGCGCTTTCAAGCCATTGACGGTGGCGACCGTTTTTCAGTCCAGTGACAGAATAGGTGAGGTGCGTTTCCAAAGTGAATGCAAACAACCATGGAAAAATCGTCTGCCAGCTAATTCCGGCTCCAAATTTCTCCCACGCACTGCCTTCTGCATAGCAATTGCCGTGCATTCGGCCATCATTTATTCGCTAATCTGTTTGTGCTGCGACATTGCGTATTGCACAGCATCACCGTAAGATCAGCGCGTGATGCGTATGAACGCGTCCTGGGCGCAGAAAATGACAATTACGAAAGGTACGAGTGTTTTCTCGTGGTTATAATATTGCCAGCGTAGGCTGGCTTTTCTGCGTACGCACGGCAGTCGGCTATGTGCGCGGTTGAACTATTTTAACGTGTTGGTCATTATATATATATATATTTTTTTTGCTGAACCACGAAGAGAACGAAGGCTGAGCTTGCACAGTTTAGCAAACGATAGATGTATTTGCCTCAAAGCGTGTAAAAGCTGTCAGTTGGCTAGCAGACTATCCATACTTGCAACCGCGCGCACAGCGCGTATCAACACATCGCACTGCATACGCTTAGAAAGCCTCCTACCGTTTGCACTATTTTGGTCGTACTTCATGCGAAGACACGCTACGAAGCACGATCAGCGGTGTTGCAGTGAAAATAAATTAGTGTAAGAAGCGAATTAACACAGCGACTGCTGTGAAGCAAGCGAGTAGGGGGAGAAATTTGGAACCGGAAGTAGCGGTAGCAGACCCATGAGCCTCTGCGTTGAATCTGGAAACGCACCTCACCTATTGTTTGCTGACAAAGACGCGCGCGAACTGGTTTCTCCTTTCTCCTCTGCTTTGGAGCACGAAGAGACTGTTGAAGCTGTCCACCAGCGGACAAAATTACGACGCAAGCTTCCAGTACAACACCACAATCCAAAAGTAAAAAAAGGAGGCCTTCTGGAACCCCACCATGCTCCGTTACCGTCAACGAGCTGGTAGCAACGGGCGCCTATTGTGAGTGCGTGCGTGCGTGCGCTGCACTGAAGAGTGATCTGAGATAGCAGCTGCGAGGCGACACTGAGCGACGAGCGAGGAGCACTGCAGATGGACGAAGACCCTCGTGCCCATGCCTGCTCTGTAGGCGACGCCGACTGCCATAAGCCACGCGCGCTGCCGGTCGCGATTCATTCCGGCGCGATATTCCGTTCGTCTCTACTAGTGCAGTTCTCGTCGTCTTAGTTTATGCCAAGAAATTTTCTATGCACTTCTTATGCAGACTCACGCAACGCCATGTAAAGCAGCTTCAGTTTCACACCTAGAAACCTAGCAACGTAATCTCTAGCTCAAGTCCAAACTCCTGACCGTGTTTCTCCCGAGACGAGGGGCGAACTGAAGTCTGCCTACAATACCTCGACGAATACCAGGGGGAGGAAAACGCGAGCAAGTTCGGTCCCGACTAATTGGAATACCTCCGCCGAAGCCGTAACTGCGTCGCCTAACGTTGTGAACGTCACTGAAGGAGGAATTGACGCTAGCGTCTGTGGTAAAGAAAAAAGATCTAACCGCAAGAAATTTCTGAAAGGAGAAAAGATCTCTTCATATATATATATATATATATATATATATATATGACAGAAGCCAACAGCCACAGGGGGCACAGGGGAATTTTTTTTAATTAATTTATTTATTTTGTGGTGTTGATCAATTTAGAATATTACTGAATATGTTATATATATATATATATATATATATATATATATATATATATATATATATATATATATATATATATATATATATATAATTTCTGACCCGCGCGGCCGTTGCGGGGCAGTTGCGAAATTGCGATTGCCGCTCATCTGAATGTTTCGCGAACTCCGGGAGTCGCGTTCTCAGGCACTGTCGCCTGCTTTGCGGTGGTGGTCACAGACACTTTAGCGTTGTGTTGCTTCATGTGTTAGTGATGTCGGTGCTGCGACAGCTACGGTGGTGCTTCGTTTGGTGCTCGTGACCTTAGAAACTGCGAACAGTCGCTTTCTCGGGTGCCACCGCTCATTTCAGCATCGTGGATCATGAACTATGATTTAGTCGCTGTTGTTGACGAAGCAGTCATCGTGTTTGGTCCGCAAAAAAGTCGGCACATCGAGGGAAACGATTATGCAACCCCATGGTAGCTGAATTCTATTGGTGCCGTATTCATTAGCATGGACACGGAAGACCACTGCATGATAGTGGTTTGCTTTAACGCGTTTACATAAATACTAAAAATTTTTTTGTGGTTATCAATTATTTGTAAGGTGCATCGTGCATGCGTTAAATTACGTGCACTCACTGTGCACAGACTAATCCGTCTTTATTGCGTGAACATTATGCAGAAATGATTGCACATGTATTGCGTGAATGATGCATTTATTGAAAATGTCAGCTGCCCCGTTTGAGATAAACTTAGCACCTCTGATGCGTCGACACACATTATCTGTATTGTACGAAATGCTGCGACATATAGACGTTTACAAAAAGAGGTCAGTGGGCGCCGCCATATTGGGCACTGGGCTGGGCTCGTAGTAGAGGAAAGATTTACGGATTAAACTCCTGCACATTCTCTCCACAGCCCAGAAAACCGGTTTTCCCGACAGTCGCGAGAAGGTATCTTCATATGGTGTATTTTGTGAAGTCTCTCTTTTTGACTGAATGCAACTGGAATATATGGGTCAATAAAGCCACGAAAAATATGTTCCCTGTTCTCCGTACATTAGCCAGCGCGCTGCCGTTACCATTGTTGGCCAGCAGCGCAAGGAATTTTAACATGCCAAAACAGCAAGAAAATGGTGTACGAAAACCCAAGTGATGCGCGGCGCAAGGCCGCGCGCACCGCAGGCGGACAACGATACATCCGCCCATCTCCCCTAGCGGGCCCGATTTTGGACCAGTCCGCGCATGAAGCAGATGCCCTGCGAATACCCCCGCGCCCGCGTATTTCGGTCGTTCGTTGTCATGGAGACTAATACGCCGTAACTATGCCGCCAACCATTATTTACGTAACAGAGGAAGGAATTGGCGCTAGCGTCCGTATTTCGTGGCCGCTGGGAGGTATAGGAAGCTTCACCCCCCTACGAGTACCCTCACAGACCTGCAGACGCAAACAGAAGTAAACGTCGGCACACAACGGCTTTTCAATACTATATACGTCTTTCCTAATATAAAATAAGACATATGACGCATGTAGGCTCGTAGTAATCGTTGTGCGGTTTCTCGCGGACACACTGTGCTTCCTCACTTCTGCAGCGATAGGCCTAGTTACACTGGAAATAGAAAAGCGAGATGAGCTTGTTTATATCCGTAGCTGTACCTTACCCGCTCAAGAATTCTATCTCATCTTGCTTATTGGCAAATAATATTGGTTATGCATGAGGGACAGCAGGAGATGGCACAAAATGTCAGTCAGAAAAGCATCAATAGATCCGTTGCATAAAGTATTCAGTTTTGCACACAGGCAATAAATTTATAACGCGGCAGCCTAGCAGAACAAGTGTACACCTATGCAGGCAAACAATAAACATCCGGACTTCTGCATCACAAGAAAATGAAGTCGCCACAGTTCGTCACGCGAAAAAGCTCCTTGATGCCGAGAGAGCCCAAATCAAACACTGGAAGACGACGGTCTGCCAAGCTCTATCTCTAAGAGGATCCACCGGAAGGGTAAGCCATTCTCATACGCCTTTGTCTGAATAATGCACGACTACGTCCAGTCCGTTACTACCCACCGTACTCTCCATTTTGTCCACCGCCAAACAGAGCGTTATTTTTTGATGCAGCAGGTATCCAGATTCCTACCTGTTCTTCTCAGAACCTCGAGTAAAATCATCCACGCAAACACTCTAACCAACCTGAATCATAAAGCTAGTTTATTTTACTTCAATTAGACTAATAATACCAACATCTCTTACTATAAATGCAGCTGTCTGTATCGCTATAAGATCAAGAAGACTTTAGCGGCTACCAGAATGAGCTCACGATGAGTTCGTGACGCTCAGCACGGCAGAAGGTAAGCAGTGTCGCAATGTCACAAAAACGTGAATCTTAGTATCTTTCATGTAGTATGCCGCGAACGGGAGAGGTTTCTATTCTGAACACCGTGTGCTTACGCTGCTGCATACCCCCACGCAATCTAAATTTATCCTACACATCTGTCCAACACTACGCAAGCGCCTGTGTTTCAACATACCTTGTGCAACAGCTTGTGCAGCTAATGTTGATGTACCCTAGGCGCGGGCAATATACAGTATATATATATATATATATATATATATACTGTATAGTTCTCCATGGGAAATTCCATTTACCCGACGTCACTGCTCCAATCCCATTACGGGGTACACTGCAGCAAGAGCTCTAGCTTGTTCCAGTGGCAGCATGCATTATATAAAAGGGGAGAAAGGATGTCGTTGAAACACTCACCAGGAAGCATAGACGGCTGCTCTCGTAAAAACAGTTAGCCGCTCTAAAGAAAGCTCAGGTACGGCTGAGTGAGCACTTCCTTTGATAGGGATTTGCTTGATGAAATACGCTTTCGTTTTCAGGCGGTTCTGTGTGAGCGCTACGCGGGGCTCAGTTTAAGAAATTGAAACACGCACGGCGCCACGCACAGTTCACGCAAATGGTTTATTTCGGGAGGGGTACACGTGCGTGGGTGTGCGTTTGGCCCTGTGTGCGTAGTTTATGGTTTATGGGGGTTTAACATCCCAAAGTGACTCAGGCTATGAGAAACGCCGTAGTGAAGAACTCCGGAAATTTCGACCGCCTGGGGTTCTTTATCGTGCACTGACATCGCACAGTGCACGGGCCTCTGGAAGTGTGCGTGCGTGCGTGTGTGTGTGTGTGTGTGTGTGTGCGTGTGTGCGTGTGTGTGCGTGTGTGTGTGTGTGTGCGTGTGTTCGTGTGCGTGCGTGTGCGTGTGCGTGTGCGTGTGCGTGTGTGTGTGTGTGTGTGTGTGTGTGTGTGTGTGTGTGTGTGTGTGTGTGTGTGTGTGTGTGTGTGTGTGTGTGTGTGTGTGTGTGTGTGTGCGTGCATGCGTGCGTGCGTGCGTAATCGCACTAACACAATATAAAAACTGCAAATATCTGGAGTATCATGCTTTACGCAGGTAATTTTTTTTCTCGCAAAAGTACAACCAGAAAGGTGGCTCCCCCATGTTGAACGTGAATGTATGTAAATCGCCTCCATCAGCTCCATGGTAACCTACTGTGTAGTGCCAAAGAAAACACTAGTGCCAGCCATCACATGCGCAGCAATGAACAGCCAAAAGGGACATAAAGCTCCTATAGAAGTTACGTTTCTTACACGCAAATAGGCAAGTCAAATCAGCCGCCGGTTTGCGCATTGCAGTGTATTACGTCTACAGTCTTGTTCAAAAGTATTCAGGCCGAAGGCTTTTCTTTTCACCCGCATTATGGAGCCATGACGGCACAATTAAAGACCGCAGGGCCTTCAAATGCTAGCAGAAGGTTTCTTCCCACTGTACAGAGGCTTGCTGCTTGACGTGTTGTTTGAATGCTCCGCTACAGGGGGAGTTAAAGGAACATTCATTCCCCTACAAGTGAACGCTGTAGACTCAAGGTTTAGACAGGGGGTGGGCACACACCACAGGCGCAAGGAATTAACGACTGCCTATTGAAGCGCGCAAACGTTAGGGCCTGCCAGGACCTCCTTTGTCTATTGAGGGCGTCGCGCCTGCGCAATAGACTATGCCATTTCCACTATCCCTTCATTTTGACTGAGGCTATCCGCTTTCCATCCTCCCATCCCATTTTCCGAGTACAGGTAAGCAAACAATTGCCTCCTGCCGGATAAGCACTCCTCGCCCCTTTCCTTCTGCAGTCACTTTCTCTGTTATAGTCTGTTTTGCCGTACACCATCCACTGAGGCGACAATTTTTCCGCCTTTCCCTTATTCAGTAGGCATTATAATTTCGTGTATTGTTCTAAGCAACGCCTTATCCTTTATTACATAGCATGCTGTCACGCTGCTGATGGAAGCGGTTTACTCGGCTTCCCGTTCAACACGTTGGAAGCAACCTTCGGTTGCACTCTTGCAAAAATAAACTTGTAATCTGCGGAAGCCTTGGCCTTCGAGAGCTTTGCAAGTTTTTTTTTTTTTTTTTGGCGCTGAGTGTTTTTGTGCTGTTATTCTGGACGTTTCCTTTCGGAAATAAATAAGTAACGAGAACGCCGCTTGTCCTTACTTCTCGCTGTAGTGCCTTCGTGAATTTTGAGTCTCGCGTATCCCCATGAATCAACTCCAAGGTCCGTGCAAATTTTATGTTTTGCGACCTGAGTGGCTCTTCTTGAGAAACGTCTTAGCAGCGTGCGATACAGATTCTTTGTCCCAGTGTCACACATCGGATCTACATTTTATTTTTATGGTTGCTTTTCTAAGGCCCAAATATTTTTCGTGATAAACAGTGGCGATCTGCTAAAAACGAAACTTGAGTCTGAAGCAGCGCAGAAGCCTTGCAGTTCGAAGCCGTGCAAATATTTAAGGCCCTGTAATAGAGCATTATGGTGTGGCACTACCACGAGAGATTGAATGGACTGCTAACAGACTGCCAGGGGTATGATGGGATATTCTGGAGTGCAGAAAAAAAAAACATGTTCAACATTTAGCAACGCGATAACGAATTTTATGATGCCGGCTACATTGTGAAATAAATGGCTAATCGAAGTATTATGCGAAAGTGTACCAAAGGCCTTTTCTTACCGATCATGAAGGAATATAATGCGTGTGCTAAGTTGGAGCGAGTCAAGAAATGGCAGGCCTAAACTTAAATCTTCAAAACAAAAATGGGGGAGGGTAAATTTACAATACATATTTCGTTCATATGCAGTGAGCTTCTACGCAGCACTGTAAACAAAAATCAACCCAACTGGAAGTTTAAACGGTTGCCGTCGTCCTTTAAACTCTATTTCTGTAAACATTTATTGCATCAGTATTTTGCCTAAGCTCGCGCATTTTTCCAAAGCTCGGATGTACCCCGCGCCACTGGCACTGCTGCGAGAATGAGCCTGAATGAGGATGAATAAACATGACGCCATTTTGTAGCGAGAGCTGCACTATAGGCTAGTCAGCAGCGCATTTCGGGCGGTCGTCGGGCATAGTGCGCCGTAACTATGGCAACCGGTTGCGCCTTGCCGCAGGTGTTTCGCCGTGCGCCCCCGTTGCAGAAGGCGGAGCGCAAGTTGCGACTAGCCGGGGTCGAAACCGCGTCGCAAAAAGAAGACGCGGAAAGGTAGAAAGAAGAAGACGCCAAGAAGACGCGCCGAATTACCGATCACCCCATAAGGTTAGCAGCGAGTGAATCGGCAACGAGAACGTTCGAGACAGACTTTGCGAACAATCCGTTTGGCAGTGTGTGTGTGACACAGATATGCGTCATTTGCTGCTTAACCACTACAGCTACACACCAACGCAAAGCAAGCCTAACTTACCTTTCACTATGTATATCCTGGCCTAGCTGAGCTAAGCCATAGCAATTTTCATGTTCTCGTTTTGTTGGTGGCAAAATTTTACTGCCTTGTACTCCTAAATACCTTCCTTGTAAGGGGAGTAGATAAAATACTCCATTTATACGGTGTAAATAAAACCTCTTTTTGGGTGTACGCTAGAGGACGAGCCGTTTACTTCCATTCGGGCGTCTTTTTGTTAAGCCTGTGATTTGCATGTGTAAGTTTTGCTTCCCAGTGGAATCAAGCTACGCATCTTTGCTTAAGGCCTTTGTTTTTCGGGTAAAACCAGATTTTACCTTATTCCTGCACGCAAAACATATTTCTTAAAAATCTGCCTCGACTTGTTTTTTACCCTAAAATAAGCCTCCTCAGGAAATTGTTTTCCCCGTGCGCTGTAAACAAGAATCCACCCAATTAGGAGTTTAAATGCTTGGCGTCGCACTTTAACTCTATATGTGGCAATATTTAGTCCATCAATGTGTAGTGAAATTGGTTGAATGACCCATTTCACTCCCTGTACTGAATATTGGGGAATAAAGGAGGATTATCCTCCTTATAACTCCCATTTTGATAAGGAGTTTCTTGGTCTCAATGCGCCCCAAGTCCCCAGTGGAGTAAAAAAACACCATTTTGCGCCATCCGGCCCGCCACCAGCGTCTCGTCGAGTGTTTAAAGCGCGTAAGTGTTTATGACACCATTTTTGAGCCGAGCCTTGCCTTTTTTTCCGGCAGCTCCCCTTTCTGCTTCCCTTCTTCATGTGCGGTGCGGTAAAGCCAGAGACGCACTCCATCCGGCCGAGCTCTTTATTATATTTTCATTAGCTGTATTCTACTTCGTCACCATATATCCTTTCGTTACGAAGAACTCATTCCTCAAGGGATTTCACAGTAGGTGGCGGTTGGAGCTTGAAGGGAAAACTCCGCACATGAGAAGCACCTCAGTTCTTCACTCCGGAATTACCTCACCGCCTAAATAACCATCGCTTCGAAAACTTCGAACGCCACCAACGCCGAGTCATGTTTTGAGTGTGGAACTCAGGGGGGCGGAGATTTATAATGGCTCCCACGGTATGGCGAATTATTCCAGTGCATTCGCATAGCTGCTATGTTGCCGTCATTGGCGCCATGATTTAAAAGAAAAAAAAACTGCGAAAAAACAACGATGCGTAGCTAACGTTGAAGACCAACGAGAATTTCGCTTTTGCCGGAATAAGACAAAGAAGATGCGGGCTAACAGCTCCAATAGCTCATAAATCACGACGCTTGTTTGTTCTTTAACTGCGTTAGCAGTAGGAGCAGGAGCATCATTTCGGGAAATCCCAGAGCCGGGTTCTGTTTGAAGCCGAAGCCTCAGCGAACGAGTGAGAGGAACGAACGGAATTGGAGGGAGAAGAACAAAAACCTACCATACTTGCACCAAGGTAGATCAACTGGCAGCGAAAGTCCAATAGGGCACCAGCCTGACGACAGAGCGAGGCACGAGTTTCGTGGTACCACCTACGAGAGGTGATTTCCTAGTAACAAATAAAAATAAAAACGTGACGCCGCAATGACATATCTGTGGCATGGATTTTGAATATTTTTTTTTCTAGATGGCAAAAAGACAAGGCCAACGGCGAAGATGACAACGGTGCTCGGACAAGTCGGAATTGACACCGCAATTCTTCAGCCGATTTAACTCGACAGGAATTTTGACTGCCAAGTACAGTCACCTTATAAGTGACGGTGTTCAATTCGGTTCATACTTCGCCGACTTGTCCAAGCATCGTTGTGACTCCGTCGTCATTGGCCTGGTCTTTTGCCTCACGTCATATACACGCATGTTGTGGCTTGTTTCTGGAGGCATCTTCTTAAATTAAGAGGCACTTAAAGTGAATGCTACAACTCTACAAAAGTGAAGTAAGTTGCTTGTATGATTTTACTGAACACACGAATGAGTGACATCAATAGAAGTTGTGTTGCATCGAAAGTCGTGGTTTATTAACTAAATATTCCATACTTAGATGCATCACGACCTAAAAATAAATGAACCTTGAACCGCAGAAAGATGACCGCCTTCAATGCGGTTGCCGGGGAGTCTTGAAACGTAGACGCTGGTGACAGTGAAACGATGGGAGTGTAGCACCTGCAAACGAAACGTGTATAGACTACATAGAGGTCACATTTTAGTACAGGCAATGTATACGTGCCATCAACGTCAAAAGAGAAACGCGAACAGAATAACTGAAATGTGAGTGCGATAACGCTAAAGTATCAGCTCCTGGATCATACATCCAAGCAGAGTTCATTACTAAGTTGAAAAGAAATGCTATCGCGTGTTAGAAGTGAAACTCTCCTTGTCCGGTTTTCTTCAATCAAGAACTCGTCTCGTTTCAGCTGACGCTGACAGAAATCAATGTAAGCTAAAACGTGAACAGTTTAATGGCCACTGCAGATACCTGTTCTTGCCCAACAGCGAACGCCTAAATGCCTACAAACCATGTCCAGGTCCATAGTGCATGTCCTAATGCATTAGCGTGTTTTATTGCACCGCTGAGTGCAGCGCCTGTGACAGCGAGCACCGAAGCATGACGGACAGACCGCTATATATAACTCCGTCTGTAGTAGGCCCTATTAAACCGACTCCATTAAACACTACAAATTTAGAGCGACTTCAATGTTTAATATATCCCTGCAAAACGACCATTCATATACTAATCAGCGAGCAACAACTGCTTGAGCACATTCAGGTAACGATGAAGCGTTAATGTGACGCAGAAACCGAAACGCGGAGCAACGGGAACGGACGCAAAGCTTTACGGAATGTGATGTGCGTCCTGAAAGCAATAAAACCTCACCTTCCGAGTTTAAGCGCCAAAGCGACGTAGCAAGACATGAGTCGAGCAGGTGTGCAACCAAAGAACACGCCGCCACTTGCCGAGACTTCCCCGGGAGGCCATTTCAGCCAAGCGCGGACGCAGCATCGTCGGACCATTCGAGAAGGCTCAGTTCTCAGCGTGCACTGACCGCCTTTGCCTTGCTGTCACTACGAGCTTTAGCACGACCAACGCAATGAAATGCGAAGATGTTTGGCACAGATAACCCAACTTGTACGCAGACACTTGCATGAAAGCGACGCGCGACAAAGCACCGAAGCTAAACCGCCCCCGCTACCTCTCGGCACAAAAAATGGTTTCCGCATGGACGTTGTTTCATACGCTAAGCGGGCTGGCGGGTCTGTAAGATAGAGAAAGCACTAAAAACAAGCTACAATATTATCACTTCAAACAAATTGCATGCGTTCTTTTTTTAATGCAGAAAAAACTGAATCACATTCATTTATGAGCATGATCATAATACTTAAGTTTTAACACAATAGCGTTAAAGGCCCCGTTGTCCAGAAAATTCGGTGTCGGGGTTGTCGGCGTCGGCGTTGTGAGCGAAAAATCACGAGTATGGCTCTGGCAGGTGGTTTCCAGAGAGCCACCTAGGAGGCAGGGGGGCCACCTAGGTCACGTGACCTTGCGGCGTCACGTGACCTTGCAGTTGAAATAATGATTGGTCGCTCAGGAAGAGCAACCTGGGCCGCGCAAGCCGCCGCACAAGGCCCACCACTGGGAGCAGCTGCCATCGCAGGGCGGTGGCGCATCGTTTAACCACTGCACCACTGCGCCAATATGGGTATGAGGACTCCAGGGATGTATTTTTCATTTCATTTTATTTTTATTTCCTTGAAGATCCTCTTTTTCGGGGGTGTTACTTAAGTGGTGGGGTTAACATAAG